>NC_143522.1:39014134-39189134 GCF_031878675.1 Megascapheus bottae | reverse complement strand
CACGCATCTGCTTACATTCTCTGGTTCCTTTTTCACATATTAATACATTTGCCCACCTTTCCTCTCGCTCCGCTCTCCACTCATTTACCTTTCCTCCTCTTTGACAAGACATGTTTCAGCCTCCTTGTGATCATTCTGTTAAACTGTAAATTAGTTGTTCAAAAGAGATTATGCCACTAGAGTGTATAAATATACCATGCTTCATCCAGTTGTTCATTAAGTTTATGAGACTCTCTATGTTTTAGTCTATGTTTAATTTGGAATTAAGGTCTACATATAGAACATATGTGCCATTTGTCCTCTCTGGGTCTGAGTTATTTCCTTTAATATAATTCTTCTAGGTTTATCCATTCCCTACAAATGATAAAATACTCTTTTTGATAGATGGGTGAAATTCCATAAAGCACTGTTTAGGATATTGTAAAACACATCACACACACACACACACACACACACATATGCACACACGGGAAGCTGGGGGAATCAGAACATCATAGTAGCATGCAAAAACTAGAGGGAAAATACAGCACTATGGAGGATCAATCATTTTCCTCTTTCATTCTAGCTGGCCTTTAATGTTGGGGGAAAATGCAATCTACATTCCAGATAAGTCTTTCTCCCACTTATTTAACTCTTTCTCTAGAATCACCCCCACAGACATACCCAGGGGCAGAGTTGACTAATCTAGGTATCTTTCAGTCCAATCATGATTAATCTGTCACCATGTGCTAATAAATATTATAAAAAGTAAGTATGATAAATCAAGATATCCCAATTTATCTCAGGGACTCAAGACTTTTCTGACTCAAAAACTTACTTTTGAATAGTTTATCAGATAATACAATATAGGTAGGAATACTCTTGGGTGATGGAACTATGCTCTACAAATGTAAGAGAGAGCTCCTACCTAAAATGACATGAGAGATGCCAGAGTGACTGGAACAAATGATGAAGAGCAGAGGATTTTAAGACACTGCTGACTGAAATGAATATCACATTAGGATCCTACTTGTAATAATGCTACAGGACTCAACTAAAGAAACTAAAATCATGTCTGATGAATGTACAAAAGACAAAACTAAATATCATACAAAGTCTTAGAGGGCATGGCAGTAGTCTGCACAAAAAGTATGAGTAGACTTGGTTATGATGATAGCAATTAATTGGACAGATTAGAGAAAAATGCATGAGACATACTGATAAGATTAAACAATAGCAAGCAGTTAGATTAATTAACAATACAAGTATAATTTCAAGATGCACATCTTGAGGAAATAAGTATCTAATCTTTATACCTGCTGCTTTGTAATACACATACCCAGCAAATACATGTTTATATTCATGAGTCCTCTTGTTGTATATGTTAAAAATAACAGCCCCAACTTCCTTCTGCACTGTCCTTCTGTAGGGGCCAGGTGCTACTACTCAGGCTTGAAGATTATCTGAGACAGATTGTCCAGACATGGCTACAAACTCCTAAGTTCTTTACTTCAAATGTGCTTTGAAATCTGAGGTTTTGATGCTTAGACATGAACTGTATCGTTCTCCTTGCAATTTAAAGAAAATAGTAGAAAGCAAGAAGTACTGAATTGAGATCTGGCAACAGGATACTACTTTACTCAACAAGACATAGGTTTTAAGAGCACTGATTGGTTATAATATTAGGTGCTGAAATTATTTGGGGAATATACAATTAAACAAAACATATGTATCCTAAAAATAATAACCGAATATGGCTGACAAAATAAAAATAAATTTTAGACTGAGAGAATGTCAACTGTGAAGCAAGTCAAAACATTGCAGTCTAGTATGAAAGCTTTTGTCCTAACATATCTTTTTTTATGGACACAGAAATATGTTATCTTATTATTTCTTCCTGAATCAAAGGCAATACAATATGCTAGCAAAAGCAACATAAGATTTGGAGTTAGTGGTATGGGTTAATGCTCCTTAGCTTGCTAGATCCTGAAAATGTCTTCTCTTCTGATTGACTCAGAAATAACTAATTACCAAAGCAAGCGTGATGACTGGACATTGGTGCGAAATCTGGGTATGGATCAGAATGACCCAACATTCTCCTTTCTCTCCACTCTCCTCTCCACTTTATCCTCTGTCTTTGTTGTACAAGCTCTCCATTCTTCTAGGTCATAAATCCAACAGGAAGACCCTCAAGAAAGCATGGGATCCAGAAGAACATGTTGTGGGATGTGGGGTTTGCAGAGGGTACTAGAAAAGATCCCTGGCAAATGTCACAGAACGCAAACCACTCCCTGTAATAAGAGCAAATTATATCCTCTAATGACAAAAGACAGCCTCATCAGAGATCCTAATTGTCGCTTCCGCCTCGACCAGCAAGGAAGACGCAACACACGATTCTTCTCCAAGTGGTTTATTCAGGAACCCTTAACAAACTTCTTCCTTTCTCCTTCTTCCTTATTCTTCTCTCCCCCCCCCCCCCCCGGGACTATCCCGGTCTTATAAGACCCCCGCCTGGCCAATCCTGAAAAGCCACGTGGGAGATGCCGATAGGGCAAACTACGCGGAAACAAGCCAGAAGCCAAAACTTAGCCATATAAGGAGTTGTTTTTCACAGAGAGCATTCGCCATCGGGATGGTGGAAGGTGGAAACCGGCGCCATCTTTAAGGCACAGCCCTCGCAGCTCCCCACAGCTCCCCCTTTTTTATTTATTAAGCAGGAGGCAAGAGTAGAGGTCAGGGCTCTGCTAAAAATTGTTGTTCAGGACCGTGCACTGGTCTTCACCTGGGCGGTACCTTTCCCAAGGACTACCAGACCTGGCCGATGCCTTTTTACAGAGGTGGGATTTTGGGCATCAACTCACATGCACCCTGACATGCTCTTCTTGGGGCTCGCGCCGGGAAGCGATTCCCAAGTGCAGTGCGCTTGCCTCGCATCCTGCGCTTACTCTTTAAGTGTGGCAAGCCACACATAGGGGGACTGTCCTGCTTCTATGGCAGTAAAAGCTTGGACCAACATAGCCATGTTCCGACGCTGGAGGCTCCTCATGCAGCAATTACGTCACAGGCATAACAGGATAACTATGGCCAGAAATCCCATTAATGATCCCATTCCCGCCCACTCTTTCAGGTGCCCCACTGCCGACAGGATCCAGGAAGAAACATCCTGCAGTAGAGCTTCATCAACCCGGGTAGAACTCGTAATGGCAGTCCACAACTGCATCATTAATACATCAAATTCTCCAGCCCAATTTCCTAAAAGATAACTTGATAATTGTTTAGATAAGTTTGCAGCATATGTAAAGTTATTATACACCACATTTGTTACACACAAACCCTCATACTTCTGCTCACATCCCAATTGTGCCAATTGCCACAAGGTGTCCACTTGCTCCTGTACCAAATCGATATGCTGATTCAACAACATTAACCCCCCTTTTAATTGGGCATTCACCACCTGTTGTAAATCTAGGGCTTTAGCAGTGGTGGCAGACAAATCATTCATGTCTCATTAGTTACGGTGAAACAAACTCCCCTCCTTATATTGGGTATGGGAGCCTATCAGCACAACAGGTGGGCAGGATAAAGAGGTTCACTTGTTTACCCCTACTACAAGTCTCAGCAGAAAGTTATTAGAATGGCATTACTCGGCCCCAACATCTCCCTTGTTTTTATCTTAAAAAAGACAAAACTTAGAATATGTGGGGCTACCACCATATTAGATCGGCTGTGCCTGTCTTAGGTGTCTCCAAGCTCATTAACAGCTGCGACTTGCCCGTCTTTGACTACCAGCCATCCATTTAAGCAAATCAGACCTGAGGGGATGCACCTATTTCCATGGGAGCAGATGCCCGTCTCATTAGCACTTTCTGCGTTGACTTTGTAGGCAGGCAATAGACATATTACAATTATACTGCATAAAAACAAATCCAAACTGATCAATCCCAAAATAGTGTCAAGATATCACAACAATTGTGCACATAACAATTCCAGTCCTCACATGCTGACTAATGGCTTCTGAGATCTACAACGCAGTATTCAAATCATTTTCTGTAGAAACTGCAGTGGCAAGGGCAATACTCGCAGCAGTAAGGGCAGGAAAATAACAAAGTCTTATTTACTGATGAGCGTTAAAGCATTCTCCTCCTCCTGTACAGGCACTAGTATATACTGAGTGGCTCTGACTACAACAGAGAAAATAGGGAAACATTCCAACATCAACTAAGAGAACATTCACACAAGCCATAGGGAATAGCGGGGCAATGGAAAAATTAGAGGAGTCTTCCAGTCCCCCCCCCTTTTTGTTTTAAACTACTGTCCAAATATGACTCTGGTCCCTTCATTTTAAGGGGGTTATGGGCAAAGATCCATTTTCTGTAACTTCTTCAAGCTGACTCAGGGGCGTCGTCTCTATATTTCGTCAGGGACTTTAAAAAGCTTTAGCTTGTTTTCAACTATTCTGAACCCAAACACAGGCTTTCTAGATCACTACCACTTAATTCTCTTTCTCAAGTCTGCGCTTTTCACCTGTTCTTAAAGTTTACTCCTGTATAGACTTATATTTACCTTTCACACACACATTCGCGGTCGTTCCAATCTGAACCCATTCGGTTCTATTCTAAAAGCTCTTTACACACATTCGTTCCCTTTCATACATTCACAGTTACCTTTCATACACAGATTCGCGGTCATTCCAGTCTGAACCCATTTGGTTCTATTCTAAAATCTCTTGAAAAATAGAAAATAGGCCTCACCCTCCGCGAGGTATTTTATTTTTTATTTATTTTTTTTTGACATTTCATTAGAAAATAGGCCTCGCGCTACTGCTCTGGCCAGAGACTCCCGTGAGGTTCCTCCCTTCCTGGGACATTGCCTCGCCCTCCGCGAGGTTCCTCCTGAAGTGACCCGCGCTTCGGAGGTGATCTGGGAATGGTTAAAATCTCTTTCACACACACACACACACGTTCACTGGTTTAGTGTTTGAGGAGTTTTCTTTCTCTTTCTCCCTGTGTCTTTCCCTTTGTCTTTTTTCTCTTTCCCTGTGAGCAATTTCAGCCTATATTTTTCCTAGACACCCCCTAATCATTTTCCAAATGGTTCTAACTCCAGCTTTTACCGTGCCTTGCTCATAAGAAAAGTCCAAATCCTTCCCTAATTTATCCCAAGAAGCTACTGTAAGGTTCCCTGATACAGTAAACCAAGGAGCCACAGCTTCACACTCATTAAGAAATCCTTGCAGTGTCCCCTTTCTTAGTTTCAGCCCCTTAGAACGCAGCAGCTCATCGAGGGCCAGAAAAATTGGATGTGACGTCGTGGCGCCCATGTTCAGTTAAGAAAATGTTTTCACTTTGTTACGCTTTCACTCTTCTTTCATCTTTGTTTCTCCCCGGGTTGCCGCTCTCTCTCTTATCTAGAGTAGAGCCCCGAACTATGCCCGCTTTGATCTCGGATTCCCACTTACCTGGGAACTTTCCGGTGCACCGCCCTGACCACAAGGAGTTCTGAATCCTCCGTAGAATGGTTCCCCGTACGGGCCACCACTTGTCGCTTCCGCCTCGACCAGCAAGGAAGACGCGACACAGGATTCTTCTCCAAGTGGTTTATTCAGGAACCCTTAACAAGCTTCTTCCTTTCTCCTTCTTCCTTTTTCTTCTCCTTCCCCCCCCCCCCCTGGGGCCTATCCCTGGTCTTATAAGACCTCCGCCTGGCCAATCCTGAAAAGCCACGTGGGAGATGCGGATAGGGCCAACTACTCGGAAGCAAGCCAGAAGCTAAAACTTAGCCATATAAGGAGTTGTTTTTCACAGAGAGCACTCGCCATCGGGATGGTGGAAGGTGGAAACCGGCGCCATCTTTAAGGCGCGGCCCTCGCAGCTCCCCACACCTAATGATATCTTTAACAATCACAGGGTGTCCATAAAGTATACATGCTTTTAGCTGTTGTCCAAACTTTTCACTATTTGTTTGCTTTCTTCTGTAATTTATAGTTATCTAACTCTAAATATCTGTATTTAGATAGACTTTAAAATGCAACACTATATGCTTAAGTATTAAAAGAAGTAACTCAAAAAGTAAATAGTAAAAAGGGCAGAACAAGGGCCTGGAGTTTGGCCTATTGGTAGAGTGCTTGCCTAGCATGCACTAAGGCCTGTGATGGATTCCTCAGTACCACATACATAGAAAAAAGCCAGAAGTGGTGCTGAGGCTCAAGTGATAGAGCTCTAGCCTTGAGAAAGTCCAAGGACAGTGCTCAGGCCCTGAGCTCAAGCCCAAAACTGGCAAAAAAAATAAGGCAGAACAAGAAGTAAATAATTTAAGACCTCCTTTAAATAATAATGAAACTGCTAATTTGATCATATGAAATACAGAATTTGCTTCCAAAACATTATACAAGTAACCTATGGCTACCAAATAAAGAAAATTTTTGTCTTATTAAACTTTATTCTACAGCACTGTAACACCACGTAAAAGAAGTACCACTACAACTCAACAAGTTGTTACTATGTTGAGTGTATATTGAGATTAATCTCTCAATTCATCTGTTTCCCTGAAGCCTAAGGAAAATCCTGAGAATTATATTAGAAGTCTTAGAAGTATTTATGAGGCATTTCCCTTAAATTTTTTTAAATGTGGCTAAAAATTTAAAACTATAATTCTGTTTGAAACTGTAAATTATCAATTGAAATTTATATTGTTGCTATTAGAAATGGCACAGTTTTAATGGCAAATTTTCACTTGTGGTTCTGAAAAGAAAGCATTTGTTATTTCCAAAGTAAACTGAAATTTTTCTAGTTAGGTATTGAATGTTATATGTTGTCCACAAGAATATGATAATTGTCATAATGGAAGAGTAAAAAAACAATTGGTTATGGGAAATGAACAAGACTTAAGTGTTTTCACACACATCCATGTACACATATATGCATACATATATTTATATATACACACATATATGGGAGGTAAACTTGTGCAAAATATACTTCACTTCTATGGAATTATCACAATGAAATTTCTTGTACTATTAATCTATGCTAATGTGCTAAAAGGGAAAAATGGAAGCAAAGATATATTGGTGCTTCATGAAATAATTGCTGTATTGTAATAAAAATGATGCCAATGAGGGTATAAGCTTATAATAATAACAACAAAATTATGGCTCAATTAAGCCCATACAATTGTATGGTGCAAACACCTGGGTTGAAATTTCTTACTACAGAATACACATGGGGAAATATTTAGCATTTGTATATTTAGGACACCAACACCAACATGAAAAAATAGCATAATACATGACAGTATATGTGTCATAATATATGACAATACTCACCTTTAATTTAAAGTCACATTGGTACAGCTGTATTTGAATTTCGGTGTGTGTATGCATGTATATGCATTTGCAAAGAACTCTTGACATGAGATCTATCCTTTTAATGAGTTTTTAAGTACAGAATACAGTGTCATTAATTACAGAAACATTCTCTAGAGCTTTCTCATCATGCAGAACTGAAAGCGTGTACCTATTAAACAATGCCACAAATCTGTCAGTTCTAAAATTATTATAAAAATATAACATCTAAATATGTAGTATTCCACTGCACTTCTTTTTTTCTTATTTTTTTGGTTTGCATTTTTATTACTATATGTTGAACATAAAATTGTATTGTGTTATTCTTTTTACTTCCTGAGACAATATCTGTCCACTTGCATTCCAGCATGGAATACAAATTTAAGGGCTGTGGAGATTCAATTAGTATGTCATCTTTAGCAAACTAAGTTTAGAGCACTCATCAAGTAAATTACTGGAACTTGTCTTTTTTCATAGTACTACATTGCCTCTTCTAATACGAAAGTCTAATAAAAACATAAATGCTTTCATCTAGAGTGGGCATTCTGCATATAATTTTATAAATAAGGACATTTTTAAAGTCTTGTCAAAGATACCAGTTCTATGATAGACAATCTGAAAGTAGTTTCTTAAAAGATGAGGAAAATCTCTCAATATTTATGGAAAGTTACAGCTTTATTTGGAAAAAATAAGTATAGCTTTCCACACATCAAAGATGCTTAACACAACTGTTTCCTGGTTGCTGCCTTATAAGCATCCATGAATGGTTATATTTGGAAAGAAATTACAATATCACCCTAAAACCTTAATCTTAAGAAAATGCTTGATTCTTCTTTTAATGGTGAAAGATATTGTTGTATTTCTGTGAATGAACACCAAACCAAGTGTATGGTAGGAAATTGTTCAACCTATGTGAGCAACCTCTCATCCCCTTGTTTTGTTTGTTTGTTTTAGATATGATCTTACTAACTTTGCCTTGGCTGGCCTTGAACTGACAATCCTTGTTTTCTATCATGTCCAATTTTATTTGTTTTAATCTTTCACTATCCACTGTGTTTACTTATAGATTTGTAGGCATTTACTACTTCCAAAAAATGAGAGAAACAATGCAACCTATGTTTATTTGTGTCTGACTTACCTCACAATATAATTTTTCAATTGTTTCCATTTCTTTCCAATTGCAGCAGTGTCTATAGTTTCTGATGGAAGCATAGAATTCTATTGTGTATATACCACATGTTCTTGATCCATTTCTCCTCTGAGGGCTGAGCCCACAGGCTTTACTTGTTCCTCCAGTGCAAATGTAAAACCAATTTAAAACACTTTTTAAAGTCTCATTTACCAAAGTACTGTATCTGGGAGAAGCACACAATTTTAAGTTAAAAACTATCTTGATTTTTTTATATCTGCAAAAATATATTAACTCTATCTTTTATGAGCTGAAATGTGACTATTACAAAGATTTCCCCTAATGTACTATTTTAAAAGTAAATCAACTAGCTGGACACCATCGGCTCATACTTGTAATCCTAGCTACTCAGAAGGTTCACATCTAAGGAATGCAGTTTGAAGTCACCTTTGAAAGGAAAGTCCATCGGATTCTAATCTCCAACTAACCACCAAAACAGTTGCAGATGGAGCAATGGTAAAGTGCCAATCTTGAACAAAAAAAACCCTCAGAGACAGTATCCAGGCTCTGAGTTCAAGTCCCAGGACTGGCACAAAAAATAGTAAATTAACGGATATTCCATCTTATATTCTACTTTTACTATTTGGCTAAAGTTTATACATAATCAATTTAATATGTGATGACTAAAATGGCAGAGGTGACATACATCCTGTGATATGTTTGTTTTATTACAACTATGTTTTTAGTATTTCTGAACACAATCTTCAAAAAAAATAAAATAATTAATGTTGTAGCCTGGCACAGTGGCTCACACCAGTAATCCTAGCTACTCAGGAGCTGAGATCTGAGGATCAAGGTTCAAAACCAGCTCTTGCACAAAAGGACTGGAGACTCATATCTAGAAAACGGGAAGTGGGTAGGGTGGTATCCTTGAGCTGAAGAGCTTAGGGACAGCATCCAGGCCAAGTTCAAGCCCCATGACCTACACACCAAAACAAAACAAAACAAAACAAAAAATAATTTAATGATCTACATTCCAATTAGTTAAAGATTTGATGCAGTACTTAAATCATCTAAGGTATTCACATAAACATAAAGTGATAACATGTATAGAGATTGTTCACTGAAGATTAACACTACCAAGGAAAGCAAGCAACCTGTCTACTTTTACTCATAAAAAAATGCCCTAGAAATAATTTTTCACTCCCCATTTCTAGTGTCACATGAAGAATAACTTGGTTGCTCTCCAATTAGAGGATTCCAGTATTCAGTAACAATCCCACATTACAATTCTGTTTGCTTAACCCATTCATCTGCAAATATAAAATCAGCATCAAGTCCATTTTTCCACTACCATTTGCTTTTTTTCCCCTATCTGTTACATGTCATTCTATACATTAAGCACATGTATGTACATAGACTTTTTCAATATTCTTAAATGAAGACTATGTAAATTTGCTTTAATGGTATAGATATACTGCAGTTTTTTTTCTGACTCCAAATTCTGTTTGTTACCAGCTACACAACAGTCCAAATTACTAAACCATTTACAATGCAGATAACATGAGGTTAGGTTTCATGGAGATTTCTTGAATTGCATGAGCATTGTGACACATTTATTAATAACCATACTGCCAGAAAGATAAAATACCAGTTTTGCAATATGTTCTTTGTACTGTGAACAAGTAAAAGGATTTTAAAAGTCAGGTAGTATAAACAGCATGCCCACTGAAGTAGAAGCAGGCCTTTATGTACACAAAAATTTGACAAGTATGAATAGCATCATCCATTTGGTAATCCTTGCTTTTTCATGTAATACTTTCTGGAGGAAGATGAAAAAAATACATTTGCAAGATTTTACAGCCCTGCTTTTCCCCTCCTGTTTCTCATGGTGAGAATTTTCGCATAAGATGGGAAGAAACATTTCTAGTAAGTAATATGGTAGTATGGGACACCCAAGTGTTCAAAAAGAAATTATGAAGCTATTGAAATAAATTCCAGAAAAAGAAAGCATGGATTTTTCTTCATTGTTGTCACAGGAAACTCCAGTGTCTCCCAAATTCAAGGCACACAACTGACAGATCCAAGTCCCTGCCCCTACCTCTAGGAATTCAAGCACACCCATCACCTTAGAAGCACACCCATCTCCTGAGAAGTGGGACTGCATCTTCCTCCATGAAGACAAGATGGCATCAGTTAAACCCAATTCTCTCTCTGCCACGTGGCCAAGATGGAGCCAGCTAGTTGCAGCCTCCTCATTTCAGTTATTGTTAGTCTGTTCTGTGGCTCTCAGTAGCATATTATCTCTTCAAATGTAAGCTACCTGCAACCCTCTAAGGTTCCTCCCATTTACAGCATTTGTTCAAAGTTCAAAATCATATAATTTCATTCAAGTCCAATATCTAAATAAAAGTCCATGTACAAATGAGTCTCTCCATTTAATTTATTAAGAACAGATACTGACAAACAATTCTTATCCATCTACTGACTGATAAAACTAACCTACAAAGTTCTCCACACATTAAAGTGCGCAATAGCGGGAGGGGGAGGTTGGAAAGGCATATTGTAACATTATAACTGCTCTAAACTCAAATATAGCGGAAAAACTATGACAAAGAGGATATAAAAGCTCAGAAAACAAGCCTTGGATGATATTGATGTTTTCTAGCCTGGATTTGAGCATCTAGGGATACACAAAACACACACACACACACACACACACACACACACACACACACACACAGATTCTGGGGCTTGAAGTTGGGGCCTAGGCACTGTTCCTGTTCCTTTTTGTGCTCAAAACTAGCACTCTACTTCAGCCACAGCACCACTTCTGGCATTTTCTGAGTAGTTTACTGAAGATAAGAATCTCAAAGACTTTCCTGCCTTGGATGGCTTTGAACCATGATCCTCAGCTCCTCCTGAGTAGGTAGGATTACAGGCATGAGCCACCAGTGCCTGGAATAGGAACATTTCTTAGAAGCTTCCTAGTTCTTTCCGTTGAACTCTTGGTTATGAAGAAAACCTACTTTGTTTAGTTATTTTTTTACATGTTGAGATACAACTTTATTATCTCATGAATTTGACCAATCCTAAATACAATAGTTACATTAAATATAAAAATATTCACGAAGCATTCGTGTATTACCATAGAATTTGACTCAATGCTGGATGATATTGGATGGCCTTTCTACTCCCCCCCCCCCAAAAAAAACTTGGAAAATTTGAGAGGTAAAGTTCCCAATTCTTATTTTATTTTATTGCTAAAGTGATGTACAGAGAAGTGACAATAATGTATATAAATCAGGTATTGAGTACATTTTTGGACAATGTCACCTCTTCCCTTGCTCTCTCCCTGATTTCCCTCCTGTGTCATACCCCCACAAATTGTGAAGTCATTTTCAACATAGTACAATATTCCCCTAAAGGAAAACCTAGGCATTTTGGGTTTTTTTTCAGAGTGAAAGAAAGAATTCTCAAGAAGACACAAGAATAAATGTAGATTTAAGAACAAAAGGAATAAGAAAGTAGTAAAATAATATTGTACATAAATATATCAACAAGAATTATAAATTGATAAACACGATAAATGTACACACAGAAATGCATATTTCTATTACTAAATAATCCTCAAGGAGAATTTAAAAAATAGAAATATAGCTATGCCTTGATAATACAAGGTTATATTTTATAATTTTAGGGTAGACACTAGAAGTATGTCCAAAAGGTTCATAACTATGAGTTAATACTAGATTTAGAAAAACAGCCAATACTCAAAACTGAATAAACGTAAGTCAACACAGACAAAAGCCTAGAATTAGTGGTCCATGCCTAGATTCCCAGCTATTCAAGAAGTAGAGTTCAAGAGGATCATGGATCAAGACTATCCTGGGCAAAAAGATAGTAACACATAATCTCAACAAACAAGCTGGAATGCTGGCTAAGAGGCATGGGCAAAAACTTGTAGTACCATGTAAGAAAAAAGTGAAGGCAAAACAGACCGTAGACATGATTCAGTGAGAAAAGTGACTGCCCAACAAGTGTGTAACTTTATTGGCCTGGTTTAATCTTGTCAAAAAAACAAATTTTTGTTTCATTGGCCCTTTGCATTTTATTTGCATTTTACTATGTTTACCTCATATGTTTTTTAATTTTTTTGCCTAGTTCATATGTTTTTTTTAAAAATATTTATTTATTTATTTATTTATTTTTATTTTATTTATCTCTGTATTTTTTTTGCCAGTCCTGGGCAGCTCAGGGCCTGAGCACTGTCCTTGGACTTTCTCAAGGCTAGAACTCTACCACTTGAGCTGGAGCACCACTTCTGGCTCTCTTCTATGTATGTGGTACTGAAGAATCGAGACCAGGCCTTAGTGCATGCTAGGCAAGCACTCTACCACTAGGCCAAACTCGCAGCCCCTAGTTCATATGTTTATTATATCATTCATTTAATGCTTTTGTGCTTGACAGGTTATCGTTTTCCTAAGACCTCAAGATTATTTATTTGACACATCTCTAGTTTCTCAAAATAAGGTATTTATAGGTACCTTCCCTTTTAGAAAGGCATTCACAGTGTTCCACAAGTTCTGCTATGTTCTGTTTTACTTTTATTGCCCCTCATACTTCAGGTTTCTGTGATGAACTGATCATTCAAAAGTATGTTCAACTTTTATGTGTTTCTCTAGCTATTGTTCTCGACTTGAATTCCTTATGATCTTTAAACTCAAGAAATTGTTCCATTTTTCTTGCATTAAGCCTTTATGTTCTAAATTGTGATCTATGTTAGGCTAGAGTTATATGAATCCCTGAGAAGAGACTGTATATTCTACAACTTTCATTTGAATATTCTATATATTTCTGTTAAGTCTTTTTGAGCTATAGTGTCATTAGTTAATTAAAGTGGGCTCATTAATTTCAACATTTACATCCAATAGATTAATGAAACTGGTTGAATAAGGCTTCTTTAAATCCAGCAATGGAGCTTCCTATTATCAAATAACTTTTACCCTATTGGTCTGAAGTCTTCTCTGTTTGATATGAATACAGTTGCTATTTCTTGATTGCAGTTTCTATTTGCTTAAATGTCTTTTTTTAATCTATTCACTTTCATTCTGTTTTTGCTTCTGTTACTGTTCTGTGTTTCTTGAGGGCAGCAAAAAGCTCAATCTTTTTTGTTGTTGTTTTAATCTGCACAGAAAAAGCCAATGTTAAAATCAAATACCTCTTCATGATAAAGAAATTTTAAATAGAAGACTCATTACTCAGTATAATAAAAGGCTACCTACTGAGAGTGAGTCCTTGAGTTCAAGTGCATTACAGATTCAGATTTGTAATTCCCAGCTATTCCAGAGGGTGAGACCATAGGATCACAGTTCTGAGCCAGCCAGGGCAAGAAAGACAATGAGACATTTATCTGCAGTTAACCACCAAAAAGCTGGAGATGGAGTTGTGTCTCAAATGCAATAGCTTTGAACAGAAAAACTCAGGGCAAATGCTCAGGCTCTGATAAATTGACAAAAGAAAGAAAAAAAATAGGATTTAAAAAAAAAAAATTCAAGCAAAGCATCTCACCTAACCCAAAAAGGTTACCATCACAAAACTAAAAATTTACACGCACACTCACACACACATACACACACACACACACACAATGGAGTACAATATAATCATTAAGAATAACAAAATAGAGTTGCTTACACAAACATATATGGAAGTGGAGGTCATCATGTTAAGTAAAATAAGTCAGAGTCTGAAAGACAAATATCCCGTTTGCCTGTTTTCTTTCAAACATGAAATCTAAAAAAAAAAGAAAGAAGAAAAAATAATGAAATCCACATTGTTGTATCTGACTTTGGTATCTGGTATGCTGGTGCCTGGTACATATTTATATGTTTATTTGAATCAAGGAAGGGAAATGGAAAAACAAGATAATGAGACAAAGGACAAAGGGTGAGCCAGTGTAACAGCAGTAATCACAGGACAATGCATTGGAAATGAACTTTACAACTTAGGAGGAGGCTGAGGAGAGTGAAACTGGGAGAAAAACATGGGAAGGGGTAACAATGTTCAAGAGGTAATGTACCCACTACCTGATGAATGTAGCTGTAACCCCTCTATATACCACCCTGACAATAAAATAAAATTTGGGAAAAAAGGAGCGGGAATATAGGGAAATAGGAATGTGACCAATGGGGAGGTAAGTACACATAAAAAAGATAATAAATATGATAAAAGGTTATTTAAAATGATAATGAATATGATTTTAAAAGTTATTTGCATGTGCAAAATATCATGCTGAATCCCTCTACATTGCACAATTAACATACACTAACTACTTCTTAACATAAATTATGATTGTTTAAGAAAATCTGTCCTCCAGAAACTTTTGAAAAGGGAAAAATTTGCTCCAAAAACGAAATATAGACATACAGCTGTCTTGCTAATTTGGATTAAGAAAAAAAAATCCAAGAAAAATATACAACAACAAAAAAAAAAAAGGCCACAAGGCAGTATGATTTTTTTAGCCCATTCCATCAGAAATAGTTGACTAGCAATAAGAGCTTACTGTTACTAAATTATACAAATATTTTGGCTTGTTCTTTGTGCCTACATGTATATGAAGCAGTGAGTATTTTGTGTGTTTTGGTGGCTATTACATATGCTGTCACACCTAGTTGCAAAGGTAATTAAACACACCCTGTGGCACCACTGAAAAAGTGCCATGGAGTCTTGTACCTGAATTCTATCAGAGTTTTTCCCAGGCTATCTTTTCATTCTGCTGACTTTACTTGTATCTCCCAATGTAACCAATCATAACTGTGAGTATTTTTCCGCCTCTTCATGAATCATTGAACGTAGAGGTCATCTTTAGGACTCCCCAGTATAGCATCACTAATCATTAGGGAAATGAAAATTCAATCCGGATCTGATTTATATTTCCCATACTAGCAGACTTGTGTTATATTTCTCATTTTACTCATGGAGTCTTGACATATTCAACAGTTTGCCTAGAATTGTTTCCAAAGGAAAATTGGAGCTAGAATTCAAATATGAGTCTTAGATTTAACCACTCTATCACAGTTAATTGTCATGTTACATGGACATCTATAATTTCCAAAAAAAATTATTTACCATATTTAATCCTGCCTTCATCATAGTTCTTCAACAAATAATTTATAAGAAAAAAGCATTTTTGTGAGAAAATAAATACCAGCACCAGAACACTCATACTATGTACTCCAAATTTATTTCTGACCTACTTGTAGAAATAGGTAAAGGATACAGTCCGTATTCTCCCACACAGGCTAATACTTTCCAGAATTTTTTTAGCTTTTTTAATTACCAAGCAAAAGTTTCTTGCAACTATTGTTTCATAATTGATTCACTATCTTCTTAAAAAGTTCAAGATTCACTTTCTAAGCAAAAAATATTGATTTCTACATGATTTAATTGTCTACAGAATGTATGCATTATGTTAGTGTTGTATCTGTGTAAATTCTTACTGTTTTGCCTACCACATCCATCTTCATTATGAAAGAATTGAACGTTGAGTTGGCCATTCATAAAATCAGTTGACATGCATTGATTTCAGGTTGCTCTCCTACATCATATTTTCACATATGACACACTTTTATAGAGGTCATCAAAGTCATGTTTTCATTTGATGTGAATTAAAAACTGATAAAATCTGAAATTGAACAAGTACAAGTTTTTTTTCCATCTTATTGATATTCAATTTAATGTAGCTATTTATGAGCTCAGCATTTCCAAGGAGTAATCATTATGTCATCTTTTGAGATTTGCTTGCGTGTGGATGAAGGCAAGTCTGACAAGTAGTTGATTAACCTTTGTCCAAGAAGTTATTGAAGATATAGAAAAATAGGGATTTTAGATTTACAAGAGCATCAACACCGTCTTCTGTGCTCAATCTCTCCAAGTGTTTCTCTCCTTAGCTAAAGAACTGCAAGTTGATTTTGCATGGCTGTTTAAAGAATAGAGTGAGAGGACGCAAGTGGGCACAGCAAAGCAAATGGTGTAGAGGGGTAACAGATTACAAGAGGGCTAATACTTATTTAAATTGCTTTAAAAGATTGAAGTTTAATTCTAATTATCTTGCTGCTTAGTTTACTCTTTTTAAGAATAACTTAAATACTCCAAAAAGAAACTCTGCAGCCACACCAGCATGTGTTTTGTAATTATTCCTTATGTCATAGAAGTTGTGTAAACATGAAGTATCCTATTAACAATGGGCTCATACTATTATAATTCCAATTCAACTCACCCCACCAAAAAAAATCTTATGAAAAGCATTTAATTTCTTAAACATAAATATCACAATTTTCATAGTATGAATATTAATACACCAACTTCACACATCTGTGGGAGGACTATTTCAAAACACACATACGAAGAGTTAACTAAGTAAGTGTCTGTGACAACAAACATAAGAAATAACAGACTCACAGCAGATTTAGGATTATATATGAGAGAATAGGTCAATAAACAAATTCCACTGTAAGATTATTAAATAATAGGGTAGTCTACAATGGATCTTAGACATTCCTTCTGTGATTATCATCTCAAAATAGACAAGTTTTTTTTTTCAAAAGCCTAGAGATGAAACCTTTCCCTTCAGCACACCCAACTGCCTCTGTTGGTCACCAATTCCTAATTGTAGCTACATGTAATTGATAGGTGTTGCTACACTATGCCCCAAAGATAAAAGCTCTTGATTCAAATTAAAACTTGTAACATTCACTATTGCTCCACTGTAACTCATTGTTATCTCCCTAGCTGTGGTTCTAGTTATTGGATTCTTTCTCATTGACTTCTGCCTGGTTATCTCTAAGCAATAAGGCAAAACCTAAAAAGGTGACATTTAAAATGAAAGTATTTACTTTGAAAGTTATGGCCCAAGCATCAGCTCAACATCCTGTGGTTCAGGTTCAATGCTTATTAAAGATCATTTACCCTGACTATCTCACAAGAAAATGTTAACATTCAGTCATGTGATACGGGGAAAACAGGACACTGAGGACCCAACAGAAATAAGCACTTGATTCTTCAAATGGGGAATTCCAGGCAATGAATCAAGCCAGTGAAGCCTATCACTAGGAAGCTTAGATATTAATTTTGTTACAAATATAATACGATTTCTTCTAAAATAGCTATTCACTAAAATATCCTAATGTAAAACAAAAAGTAGTGCTTTCTTAGGTTGCTCTTTGTATATGTGTACATGTGTGCGCATGAGTGTGTGTGTGTGTGTGTACCAACAAGCATAAATATATTCATCTAAAAGAATATTTCATGTTGATTTCATGGGTCCTTAATTTGTGATTGGATACATTATTCTGTCTTCCGTGTTCCTCTCATTAACAACTATTTTTTACTCTCTATTATTACTCCTAAATTGCATTTCACATAGCAGTGCTTTTAGAAGTATATTGTGCTTAGTACTTCATGAATGAAGCAGTCTATGTAGGTGTTTAATTACTACAGAATTTTTTTCTTGCTTCTGAGTTAATTTTAATGCCTTAAGTAGTCAGTTTTTACTTAGATTATCAGCAGAAGTGTAAAAAGTTTTGCAATTTTCATGCTTTGTTTGGGAGTGGGGGGGGAGGCATGGGGCTTGAACTCGGCCTGGGCACTGTCCCTGAGCTCTTCAGCTCAAGGCTACAACCCTCCCCTTGAGCCAAGCCCCACTTCCCATTTTCTAGAGGTTAATTGGTGATAAGAGTCTCAGGTCCTTTTGCATCTGGGCTGGCTGTGAACCTTGATCCTTAGATCTCAGCCTCCTGAGTAGCTAGGGTTACAGGCATGAGCCACCACTCCCGGCAATTTTTGCTTTTTTGACAAATTTAACTTAAAATGTAACTTCTATTAACTCAAATTTAACTTTTATTTAACTATATAGGAAGTACACATTCACTGTTGAGAAAACAATAGGCATGAAAAAGCATTAAAATAATCACCTAATGTACTATCACTGTATTTTTATTCTGTGCATATGGATAGCTCATATATTTAAATTAAATTATGGTATTGCATTGCAAATAGTATTTGGAATTTGTTTCACAAATTCCAGAAAGATTTAACAGCTGTTGTACTCTAACTCAGTATCAATTAGTAAAGACCTTTTTTTTTTTTTATTTTGCAGTTGTGGGGCTTTAACTCAAGGCCTAGATACTGTACTGTCCTTTAGCAATTTTGCCCAAGGCTAGCACTCTACCACTTAGAGCCATATTTTCACTGGAGATAAGAATCTTACAGACATAGATGGGCACTGGCTCTTGCCTGTAATCCTAGCTACTCAGGGGCTGAGATCTGTGGATCTAGATTCAAAGCCGCCCCTCCCCATCCCGAGCATAAAAGGACCTGAGACTCTTATCTCCATGTAACCTCTAGAAAAAGAGAAATGTTGCTTGGCTTAAGGGTAGGGCGGTAACCTTGAGTTGAAGAGCTCAGGGAGAGTGCCACTGCAGAGTTGGAGCCCCATGTCCCACCAAAAAAAAAAAAAAAGGTCTCACAGACTTTTCCGCCTGGACTGGCTTTGAAACATAACTCTCAGATCTCAGTTTCCTGGGAAGCATGGACCACAGGCCTGAAGTGGTGTCTGGCTAAGAACTTTTTACATATCAATGCCGATGACTTCTACCCTCTCTGTTACAAATGTATAACTTCCTATGTACATTTATTATAATTTTTTGTTACATTGAAGATTTAAATTTATATTAACAATCACACAACAGTAAGATACTATAAATCTATAAATACTTGTATTGAGAAACACAAGCTTCCTTATTTTTAATTTCTTAGGTACTAGGGTTTGAACTTAGGGCCTTAAAGTTAAAGGTAGTTACTCCACTACTTCTGCAATGCCCCCCAGACAATTCATCTTTACTTGTTCCGTTAGAACCTTCCATTTTTTTTTTTTTTACAGACAGGCCTCAGATCATGATCCTCTCTGTCCTCCTGTAAAGTTGAAACCTCAGGCATCCACCACCCCTAGCTAACTGGTTAAGATCGAGATCTAAGTGCCTAGACTGACCTAGCACAGATAAGTGCCTCGGATTACAGACATGAACCATCATAGCCACTCGCGACCTTCTAAGTATCCTTGTGTCCTACAGTCAAAACAGGTTCACATTCTCAAGCTCCCCAGGTGTATTAATTCTCTATCATCCACACCTACCCATCAAGTTATTTTAAAAACTACACTACCAGCATCTTCTACTCTTCCACATCCACTCTTTAGCAATAAGCTCCCAGAGGCTATGAACAGTCTTATTTATTTATTGGCATAAATGAGAATTTTACTAAGTGAATCGATAAGCTCTCCCACTGCTTGTCTAGTAGGCATTTATAATCTGTATTTAAGCTTGCTAATATATTTTCACTGCCCCAGTTCTATTGATACAAGTATTTAATTATAAAAAACACTTAGTTCTGTGCTGTTTAAAATACATTTCATGATTTATAATGCTCATATTCATCACATAACTAAAATTACCGCTGCTCCTTCTATAGAGGCCAATTGAATCTATTTTGTGTTTACTAGATCACTATTATATTTCATTAACTAGTCATAGGTGTAGAATAATTGCTGAGCATTATAGTAAATCAAGCAGTTGTTATAACCACTGAGATCCAAACAGTAAGTTAATTTACAACATTTTATGATTTTTATGCACATGCATTAAGAAACACTAGAGAAATCATATAAAATATTTCCGGTTAAATTCCTGCACTCATAATTATTATACTGAAATAGCTCCATATGTCTATAATATTTAAAGTTCAACATGACTTTATAACAAAAGCATTTTACCTTCATTTTCTATGGACATACTGTTACTTCAGTATGGTTTCATTGTGTCTAGAAAAATACATTGCGTGTTGTAAAACAATGCTGGATGGGAGAATAATAAAAACAGATGGAAGACATTTTCAGTTGGCTGACCTTCCAGTTCATAGGCTTGAATAAGGCAGTATCTGCTTATCCTAAATAACTAGTGGTACCTATGAACACCTGTTCAGTCTATCTAATGAATACAACCTTTGCCTCTGGGTTCTTGAGGACAACAGGCGCATTGTGATGGCTGGCAGATGTAACGATGTTGATGCAGTCATAGAAACCATCCTAGTAAATCCTCAAGGGTAAAAATCCACAGTCTTGGAGACAGACTACAAAGATGATGAATACTTGATTAATTCTCTGCCTACAATAACAAAAAAATATTTTTACACTTTCAGAGAAACTGCCACAAATTTTTCAGTCTTTTGTCACAGTGCCAACAGTATCAAATTGGATTTACTCATCATCATAATAGCTACAAGATTACATTTATATTAAATTGACTTCAATAAATGGAACCAATTGTTTTATTTAATAAATAATAGAGCCGTTCTACATTTAATTCTTATCTGTAGCTCTGCATTGCAATAAGTAGGTACATGCAGTTATGTAAGCTCTTTTCCTTCTAGTTTTCTTCATTATACCATGAGGTTTGTAATAATTGTACTAAAAAGTATTCACAGATTAATTGATGTACTTTATTTGCATCATTACTGGAGGGGATGCTAAAAGCATTAAATAATGATTGTTGATGATTAACACAATCATATGAATAAAATCTAAATTGTATTCATTTTATTGGTGTAAATTACTGGCAGGCCATTTATAACCTGTTCTTAAGTATATTGATGTAATTCCAAACTTTGATTTTATTGCTACAAATAATATATAACACCAAGTCATTTTCTTTTTAAATCATATATAATACTCCTAAATCTCACATTCATTTCATCTCAATCAGGTTATCTGTTTTCTCTCTAAGGGATGCAAAATCTGTTTTGTGCATTATGAGATCATTATTATAAATCACTATTAGTGGGTAGAGAAAAACAATGGATCTGAAAATTCCAGGTCCATATGAGGCATAGAATTTGAAGAAAATTAGTAATAACTGATTCTTCAACTGTTATCTTTCCAATATATTAAGTGGTTGTTTAAAATTTACTTTCAGAATCAAATAGAACTTATTCACTTTCCCTTTCAGCTTTACTAAAATACTTAATAACATATTATATTATATTATATTAGTTCTTACATGAAGAATTTTATTTGTTATTATTTTGAGAAAAGGCCTTCAACAGGCATAGCAGTAGTCCTAGATACAGCAAAATCATTCTTTTGAATTTAAATCTGGTGTGCTTGTATCAGAGGTCTACAATAATTTTAAGAATGTGCAGCTTCTTTTTTTTTTGTGGGTCATGGGGCTTGAACTCAGCCTGGATACTGTCCCTGAGTTCTTCAGCTCAAGGCTACTGCCTTACCCTTGAGCCAAGCCCCACTTACTGTTTTCTAGAGGTTAATTAGAGATAAGAGTCTCAGGTCCTTTTGTGCCCTGGCTTGCTTTGAACATTGATCCTCAGATTTCAGATCTCAGCATCCTAAGTAGCTAGGATTACAGGCATGTGCCACCGTGCCCAACTCTGTAGCTCCTTATTAAAAACATCCAAAACTGAAAAAAGTGAAACCAGTGATCCATGAACAGTAGGCACAGTGACAGATTCATCTATACAATGCAGAATTTCCACTTACTTACTGGTGCAACTCAGTCACTTTTGGGCCTTCTATTAAGACACAAACTGATTATACATAACTTAATTCTTAATTCAATTTGTTGATTACATCACTTGGAAAAAAATATTTACTCTTTTAAACTGAATGGGAATTCACCATTTTCCTACTCTATGGATTGATGTATGCTTGAAATCATCATAAATAATTTTCAGGAGAGCTGATTTATAGAATAAGCCATTTTCCTACTAGGACTGGGACCTTTTGAAGGCCCCTTCACACCTTTAAATTTATCTATAAAGAAAAAAGCATTTCACATAACTGAAAGGCTCCAACTATCAAATGACTATTTGTGTGGTCATTTACACAATCATCGTACAAGAAAAAAAGGTCTCCAAGTGAAGGAAAGAAATACAGAAAATAATGAAACAATTATAATTCTTTAATCATCTTGGAAATGTCTGTGTTTGGACACAATTATTTATACTTTATTGATCTTGGCCATTGTAAAGTTTCAACTGTGGCTTAGGAGTATTATTGTTGTTATCATTATTACGTGAAAGAAACATTTCAAGTGAAAGGAAGACAGAAGAAGAAATTTTAAGTTTTACAACACGCTTTCTAAGCTAGGGCCAAGAGATACCAGTTCCAGCATCATAGGGGAAAGTTCATACTCAAAGATCCATCCTAAGTAACCTTTAGCACCACAGAGATCTCAGTCAAGGTGGAAAAAGGCAGAAAACCAGCACAAAAAGACAGCTGCTCAGAGCCACCACAGACACAAAGCTTCCCTCCAGCATCTGAGCAGTGGGCACTTCTCAGCAGCGCAGGCCTGCTGGCTCCAGAAAGAGCCACACAGAGCCTGTGCAAGCCCAAAACAATCACCCAGCCATGGCACGGACCTGCCAGCTTCACGGAACCAGAAACCCCAGCAATTTGTGAGCACATTCCTGGAGAAGTTTCCACTCCTGCTCACAGAATAGTATCCTTCTTTTTCACCCTGCACTAGAATTAACTCCAAATGGATCAAAGACCTCAAGGTAAACGCTGACACACTGAAAATTTTACAAGGAGGAATAAGAGACACACTAGGCCTCCTTGGCATAGGTCGAAACTTTCTTAATAAGGACCAAGAAACACAACAAATCAGAGAAAGGCTCAATAAGTGGGACTGCATTAAACTGCAGAGCTTCTGTATGGCAAAGGACATAGCTAGCAAATTAACTGGAAAGCCTACAGAATGGGAAAAGTTCTTCACTAACCACACAACAGGCAGAGGCCTCATATCTAAAATATATCAACAGCTCCAAAAATTGAGTCACTACAAAACTAATCTCCAGAGAAACAACAATCCAATTAAATGATGGACCAAAGACTTCAAGAGAATCTTCTCTGAAGAAGTAATAAGAATGGCCTATAGACACATGAAGAAATGCTCAACATCTCTGGCCATAAAAGAAATGCAAATCAAAACCACTCTGAGATTCACCTCACTCCAGTTAGAATGGCCAGGATCAAGAAATCTACTAACAAAAGTTGCTGGATGGGATGCAGCCAGGAGGGATCACTACTACTATATGGTTGGTGGGAGTGCATACTCGTTCATCCACTATGGAAAGCAGTATGGCAATTCTTCAAAAGACTAAACATAGAGCTTCCCGATGACCTAGTAATTCCACTACTTGGCATTTACCCAGTAGTCCAGAAACAAGGACATACTAAGTCCACAAGCACAACGATGTTCATTGTAGGACTATTTACCATAGCAAAGATATGGAACCAACCCAGATACCCTTCAGTTGATCAGTGGATCAACAAGATGTGGTATTTATACACAATGGAATTCTATGCTGCTGTCAGAAAGAATGACATCCCCCTCCTTGTATAGAAATTCAAAGACAAAAAAAATCATATTAAGTGAAGTAAGCCAGGAAAATAGTCTCAGTGGTTTCCCTCATTTGTCATAATCAGTAGAAACCTTGGGTTCTTCTAGCAGAGAATTAGAATACGCAAAACCTAAAAGAAGGAAGATGGCGCTGAGACAATAGGGATGCAGCCTAGCTCTCTCTCACAAAAAGAGAGAACCAGGGAGTCCCACGAGCCAATTATCTTAAGAAATCCACAACAACAAACTCAAAAAGCAACGAAGAAGGACTCAAACTGGAAAAGAAATCCAGATAAAGCTCACATCCAACTTTCTCAAAGAATTCGGAACGCGAGGACCCCTCCCCACCCCTCGCCTCCGGCTCTGAGCCCCGAAAAGCGGCAGCGGAGGGCACCAGGCCAGGAGCCCAAATGCTGCAGAAACCAGCACAGGACCGGGACAGCAAGCCGCTGAAGCAGCGGAACCCAGACTTGGAACCAGAACAGCAAGCAGTGGAACCCAGATGCGGACCACAGGCAGCGGAGGAGACCCGAGGGGAGTGAAAGACTCCCCACCACCGTGGAACACCTGCAGATGGAACGCAGAGGCATGAGTAACACAGCTGGTTCCCAAACAAATCTAGAAAGCAGAGCTCGTGCCAAGCAATAGAACTTAACTCAGACCCCTCCACCCCGCCCAAGAAAGACTGGCAGGAGCAGGGGGGCAAGGAATTTAGAATCCTGTCCCTTCCCTCAAGAGCCCCCTCCCTCAGGCCATTGACTGCAGATTGACAGGTGGGCAGTGCTAAGACCCAGCACCCCACCAAGGGAGGCGGAGCTGTCCCAAATCCCACCCACCCACCAGGCTCCTCTCCAAGGCCACTGAATCTGGAGAGTAGAGGGCACTGGGAGCCTGCCTTACAACAGTGGGTAGGGGGTGCGGGAAAATAGGAGCCAGCATCTGTCCCCATCAATTCTTCAGTGGGGAATCCTCCAGCTGGGAATTTTGAGCAAGACAGCACTGATGGGACCCCCACAGTCACAGACTCTCTGACAAAGCAGTGGAAATGCAGCAGGGATCTGAAGGGCCGACCAGCAGCCAAGCTCGCCTTCTGAGAATCAGAAAGGCGTGGCTCCACCCTTGGAGCCCATGTCCTCAGCTGGGCCCTGCCACTGGGAACAGAGCTGTCTCCTGCTGGTCCTGCGGAGAGCCCCTGGAAACTCTCAATCCCCAGACCCTTGGCTGGGGCCCGCCCCTGGAAGCAGCACAGGAAAATGTTTGCCCAGCGCGCTCAGACTGAAGCTCGCAGATCCATCCCATGGTCCACTGTGAGGCCACTGGTTGGGCTAAGAGCTAGTCGTGCAGCAACACATAAGTTTTATTCTAATACTTTCCAAACTTTGTACTCAAATATGCTACCTACTTACCAACTTAGGTCAGTTATGCTCACGCTATACCTATTCTTCATTGCTACAATATTCTTACACTCCTACGTTAATCCTCTTGTACCTCCCCTGACCTCTCTCATTCTATTTTTCTATCTCCGGTCCTCTGTTCATCTTTCAACCCTTATAATGCATGGATCTACACTTGATGGCTGTTGAGCAATACTGTATATGTAGGTGTTTAATTATTCTCTAGGCTCAGAGGGACTTAAAGACAATAGAGATTGGATTGAGAGGCTTATTGTTTTGGGTATAAGTCGCTAATCAGTGGTTGTATTAGACTGTTCTGTAAGTGCACAAAAAGAAAGAGTGATAACACCAATCAAAATTGTGAACATCTAGTGTCTGCCAGCTACAGAGGTCTAGGTTGGTTATATCTGAAAAACTATAATCGTGTTTAGTATTAATCTTGCTCCCATTTTCAAATGGGCAGAACAAGAAACTCAAGAAAAATGTCAAATCAAGAAACAACATCCCCCACCCAATGTAAACAGACAATGGAACAGTCACTGGCAATCCTAGAGGAGAGTCTTCCAAGGGCTATACAAATGCAATTGATAAACATCATAAATGAAAAATCTGAAAATATAAAGAAAGAGATAAGGGAGGAAGCCATAGCTAAATAAGAGGAAACCATAAACAAGGTGATAAGTGAAAAAGAAGAAGCCATAAAGGAGGCCATAATAAAGGTTTTTCAAAGAAAGTTGGATGAATTCATAGAATCCACAAATAAAAAGGTGACCGAACTCCAGCAAATGTTCAAAGAAAATAAAGCTACTGAGCTAACCACTCAAATGGAAATCAAGGAGCTAAAGAAATCCATACATGATCTAAAAGAAGAGATGCAAGGCATCAAAAATGAGCAATTAGAAGCAAGGGAGATGAAAATAAAGTAGATAGATTTGATAGCAGGTTAGACAATGCAGAGGAGAGAATTTCCAGGGCTGAAGATAATTTAGTTATTATAGAGAAAGAACAGAAAATGAGTCAATCCAAATCTAGTAAATATGAGAGAGTGCTATAGGAGGTCCAAGATACAATTAGGAAGCCTAATTTAAGGCTAATTGGTATTGAGGAGGGCCTGGAGAAAGAGGTCAATGGTATTGGAAATATACTTCAGGGAATCATCTCAGAGAATTTCCCAAATATCCAGAAGGGCAGGCCCATCCAGATACAGGAAGCTTTTAGAACCCCAAACAAACCTGACCAGAAAAGAACATCCCACTGCCACATCGTAATCCAAACTGGATCAATAGAAACCAAAGAAAGGATCCTAAAAGCAGCCAGGGAGAAGGGGTCAATAACCTATAAAGGGAAACCGATAAGAATAACCCCAGATTTCTCAGCAGAGACCATGCAAGCAAGAAGTGACTGGAAGCATATATGTCATGCCCTTAAGTCAAATAACTACCAACCAAGAATACTGTACCCAGCTAAGCTCTCATTCATAACTGAGGGAACAATAAAAACATTCCATTCCAGGGAAAAGCTACAACAATATGTCGCAACAAAACCAACACTACAGAGAATTCTGAAAGATGTTCTATACATTGAAAACCAAAATAAATGCAATATAGGGAAAGAAATGGCACCTAAACAGCATACCATCTAAGGACCACAAGAACTGTCAAGACACAGGCCCTAATAAACGCTTTTAAAAATGGTAGGAACTAATAAATAAATATCTTTCAATCCTAACTCTCAATATTAATGGACTTAACTCTCCAATTAAATGGCATAGGCTGTCTAGTTGGATCAAAAAGCAAGAGCCATCGTTCTGCTGTCTTCAAGAGACACATCTTACCCAAAAAAACAATCATCTTTTGAAAGTGAGAGGTTGGAATAAACTCTATCAAGCTAACGGCCCCCATAAACAGGGTGGAGTTGCCATCCACATATCAGATGAAATAGACTTCAAACTAAAATAAGTAAGAAAAGACAAAGAAGGTTACTACATACTACTAAAAGACCTTTCCTCCAGGAAGACATAACGATCCTAAATATTTAAACACCCAATCCCGGAGCTCTGAACTTCATCAAGCAAACTTTACTTACACTGAAACCATCCATAGATCGAAACACAGTGATTGTTGGTGACTTTAACACACCACTTTCACCTATGGACAGATCAATAAGGCAAAAACTCAACAGAGAAACCTTAGAACTGAACAACTATATAGACCAACTAGATCTAACAGACATCTGCAGAATATTCCACCCAGCAACAACACAATGTACGTTTTTCTCAGCAGCACATGGAACATTTTCTAAAATAGACCACCTCTTAGGCCATAAAAAAAACCTGGACAGATTCAGAAACACTGAAATTATTCCATGCACACTCTCAGACCACAAAGTCATCAAATTGGAACTGAACACACATCTCCACCAACGAAAACCCTGTAACTCATGGAGACTGAACAACACATTGTTGAATCACCAACGGGTCATCGTAGAGATCAGAACAGAAATCCAACAGTTTATGAAATTTAACAATAAGGAGCACACAAAATACCAACTCCTCTGGGACACAGCAAAGGCAGTACTCAGAGGAAAATTTATAGCGCTGAGTGCCTACAACAACAAGTTGGAAAAATTGCAAACCAACAAGTTAATGTCTCACCTTAAGCTCCTGGAAAAAGAGCAACAAACCAACCCTAATACCAGTAGAAGAAAGCAAATTATTAAAATCAAAGCAGAATTAAATGATTTGGAATCCAAAAAAACTATAGAAAGAATCAACAAAACAAGGAGTTGGTTCTTTGAAAGAATTAACAAAATTGACAAACCTTTAGCAAATCTTACCAAAAAAAGAAGAGAACATACCAAAATAAACAAAATCGCAGATGAAAATGGTAATATCACGATAGAAATTACCAAGATCCAGAATATCATGAGGGAATACTTCTCAAACTTTTACGCCAACAAATTTGAGAATCTAGAAGAAATGGATGAATTCCTAGCCAATATTAACATACCCACACTGAACCAAGAAGAACTAACCCAACTCAACAGGCCTATTTCAAGCTCTGAAATAGAAATGGCAATTAGAGAACTTCCACCTAAGAAAAGCCAAGGGCCAGATGGATTCACAGCTGAATTCTATAAGATCTTCAAAGCAGAGCTCACACCAATACTCCTCAAGCTCTTCAACAAAATTGAAAATGAAGGTTCTTTACCAAACTCATTCTATGAAGCCAGTATAACCCTCATCCCCAAACCAGATAGAGATTCATTAAAGAAAGAAAACTATAGACCCATTTCTTTGATGAACATCGATGCAAAACTTCTCAACAAAATACTGGCCAACCGTCTACAACAACTCATCAAAAAAATTATACAATATGATCAAACAGGATTCATCACAGGGAGGCAAAGCTGGTTCAACATACGCAAATCAATTAATATAATTCAACACATCAACAGGAGCAAGGAAAAAAAATCACATGATTGTCTCAATAGATGGGGAAAAAGCATTTGACAATGTCCAACACCCCTTTTTGTTAAAAGCTTTGGAGAAACTAGGAATCCATGGAACATTCCTCAATATAATAGAGGCTGTGTATGACAAACCCACTGCTAGTATCACACTTAATGGTGAAAATCTAAAGCCATTCCCTCTAAAATCAGGAATGAGACAAGGATGCCCACTCTCTCCACTCCTCTTTAACATAGTATTAGAATTCCTAGCCAGTGCAATAAGGCAGGAAGCAAGAATAAAGGGGATCCAAGTAGGGAAAGAGGAAGTAAAACTATCCCTCTTTGCAGATGACATGATTCTGTATTTAAAGAATCCTATAGACTCTACTCCCAAGCTCCTTGAGCTGATTCAAAACTTTGGAAGGGTAGCAGGGTATAAAGTTAACCCTCAAAAATCAACTGCCTTCCTTTATGCCAACAGTGAGAGGAATGAGGCAATAATCAGGAAAGCAACTCCTTTCACAATAGCCTCAAAGAAAATAAAGTACCTAGGAATTAGCTTAACTAAGAATGTAAAGGACCTTTTTGATGAAAACCTTAAAACCCTGGAAAAGGAAATTAAAGCAGAACTAAGGAAATCGAAAAACCTCCCATGCTCCTGGATTGGAAGAATCAACATAATGAAAATGGCAATCTCGCCAAAGGCTATCTACAAATTCAATGCAATACCCATCAATATCCCAATGGTATTCTTTGAAGAAATAGAAGAGGCAATTCAAAATTCCATATGGAATGATAAAAGACCCCGTATAGCAGAAACACTTCTTAGCAGAAAGAACAGCGCTGGAGGAATTTCAATACCAAACTTTAGACTATAATTCTCAAAACAGCTTGGTATTGGCACAAGAACAGGCCTGAAGACCAATGGAATAGAACTGAGGACCCAGATATTAAACCACATACCTATGGCCACCTAATCTTTGACAAGGGAGCCAAAAAAATAGAATGGAAGAAAGACAGCCTCTTCAACAAGTTATGCTGGCAGAACTGGTTAAGCACCTGCAGAAAACTAAAGTTAGATCCTTCTTTGTCACCCTCCACTAGAATTAACTCCAAGTGGATCAAAGACCTCAAGGTAAAAGCTGACACACTGAAAACTTTACAAGAAGGAATAGGAGATACACTAGGCCTCCTTGGCACAGGTTGAAACTTTCTTAATAAGGACCAAAAATCACAACAAATCAGAGAAAGACTGGATAAGTGGTACTGCATTAAACTGCGGAGCTTTTGTATGTCAAAGGACATAGCTAGTAAATTAATTAGGAAACCTACAGAGTGGGAGAAGATCTTCACCAACCAAACAACGGACAAAGGCCTCATATCTAAAATATATCAACAGCTCAAAAAATTGAATCACTCCAAAACTAATCTCTAAAGTAACAACCATCGCATTAAAAAATGGGCCAAAGATTTAAAGAGAGTCTTCTCTGAAGAAAAACAAAAATGGCCTATAGACACATGAAGAAATGCTTAACATCTCTGGTCATAAAAGAAATGCAAATCAAAACAACTCTAAGATTCCACCTCACTCCAGTTAGAATGGCCAGGATCAGGAAAACTAATAACAGATGCTGGAGGGGATGTGGCCAGGAGGGATCACTACTACACTGTTGGTGGGAGTGCAAACTCATTCAACCACTGTGGAAAGCAGTGTGGCAGTTCCTCAAAAGGCTAAACATAGACCTCCCCTATGACCCAGCAATTCCACTACTTGGCATTTACCCAACCATCCAGAATCTAGGGTATACTAAATCCACTAGCACAACATTATCATTGCAGCATTATTCACCATTGCGAAGATATGGAACCAACCTAGATGTCCCTCAGTTGATGAGTGGATCAACAAGTTGTGGTATTTGTATACAATGGAATTCTATGCTGCTGTCAGAAAGAATAACATTGACCCATTTGTTAGGAAATGGAAAGACTTAGAAAAAATCATATTAAGTGAAGTAAACCAGACTCAAAGGAACTTAGGCTCAATGGTTTCCCTCGTTTGTCGTAACCAGTAGAAACCTTAGGCTCTACTAGCAGAGATCTGCAATAGAGCAAAACCTTGATACATAAGGCCATATAGTGTGAAGCTAATTGAAAGGACCTCCAGGATATTAAAGCAAAAGTCATATAACGAATGATTGTTGTCCTTAATGTAATATGTTATCTCTCATCTCCTTTGCTGTCCCTTGGTTATCTCATATTGTTATAGTACCTCACTCTGTTGTCTGATATATTGAATTCATTTGTATTTGATTATTTGAAATTTGATAGGGAAGGGGGAAAACCAAGAGGGGAGGCGTTGGGGGGGAGGGTAATGGGTACCAAGACATGTGAAAGGGTATCAATGTATGTGAATTAATGCACCTTGTATATGGCAAATATCATGTAACCCTTTTATTAATTACAATAAAAAATAACTGAAAAAAAGAATATGCAAAACCTAGATATATAAGGCCATGTAGTTTTAAGCTGAACAAAAGGACATCGAGAATATAGAAAGAAAAGCCATAAAATGAGTGATTGTTGGCCTTAATGTACTATGTTATCTCTCATCTCTTTTGCTCTCCCCTGGTTATCTCACATTGTTATAGTATTTCACCTTGTTATCTGATATATTGGGTATATTGGTATTTGATTATTTGAAATCGGATAGGGAAGGGGGAAAACAAGATCAGGAGTGGGTGTCGGGGAAGGGAAATGGGGACCAAGGCATGAGAAAGAGTAAAGTAATTCACCTATCTGGTGGATATAATGTAACCCTTCTATTAATTACAATAAATATATATGGAAAAAAAGAAAGAAAAAAGTTTTACAACACATCTATGTGTAGAAAATAATTTTAATACAATGAGAATATGTTTTTATAAAATAATCATAAAATACAATTACAATAATTATTCATAGTAAGTTTTCTAGTTGATATCTATTTTATTCATTTGTTTACATATTGCCTAAATATCAAGCTAAGAGAAATGTGATACCATTATCTAAACAAAAATACATGAATTCCACTGTCTGACATTAAAGTTCTTTTACACCTATTGTATGAGAATAGCCTGACTTCTGCATTTGTTATAGGCTAAAAAACACAATCAAATTTCAACATATTCATTTTGGATCATGGGCTCATAATTGAGTCTGTTCCACACTCGATATGATTTGAGATTCTGTAGAGAGAGCACAAGAGATTTCCAGGAGCAAATATAAAGAAATTATTTGCTTGGTGACAATAATACAGTTGATTTGTCTTGTCGATCCTTTTGGAAAGTCCCAGATTATATGATTGTATACTGGTTTGTGGATTCTGATTGGCTACTCTTGCTATTCAATCTTTTATAATGCAGACATTAATAAGAAATTTTTAAATGTTGTTTATGCTTACAAATTGAGCAAGATCACTTATAGGGTCTTACTGTATCTGTTCTAAAGTTCTACACACTTGGTTTTTGCTTTTAATTAATTTAATACACTCACTGGTCACATTGTGCCTACTCCAATGTAAGCATTTTATTTATATTTTTCATTTTTATCTGAAAGGGCCACTCCTTAATCTTGTTTCCTATATTTTTTCGTAGACTCAGACCCAGCCAAAAATCACTGGTTCTATGCAATCTTCCTTACCTAAAACAGGTCTATTATTACCCATCTGAGCTCATAATATTTCATGATGTTTAATACAATGAGTTTAGTTTACTAAGTTACAACAAAATATCCTGTTTACTATTTCTTAGAATTTTTACATAAAATTTTATAAAAATATTAGAGCTTCAACATGGCATTATACTGATTTTAAACTCAAGATATGTGAAAAAGATATTCATGCCTAAAAAATACCAACCACACAATGATTTTCCAATATTCTTCAAGTAAATAAGTCTCATATTTTTCAAGTAAATAAATTATATTTTTATATCCGGGCAGAAGAATGGGAAGCAAATCTAAATTGAAATAAGTACTATATATAAGTTATGGGTGATATTTTCAAAATTAAATCTAGACATAGTTATTTTTATAAGCATATCACAAAACCTATCAGTACTTAAAATTAAAAACATGATTACCTCGCCTTGAGCTGAACAATTCAGGGACAGCTACCCAGTCCTGAGTTCAAGCCCCATGACCAGCAAAAACAAAACAAAACAACAACAAAGCATCATTACCACCTATGAACACTAAATTACTCATTGCCAATTTTGTCAGTGTATATAACCTCAACAATGTGGATGGATATGAAAATTGCATTTCCTTTTGCTGAGGTTTCTATTTAGATACCTGGATATTTATCACAAAGCAGTTTGACCATAAAGGAAGAAAACCAGAGTGTGACAGTAAGTTGTTATTATACATGGGTGGCCAAAGCTCTTACAGCTCTTAAGCAGTGTCTCATGTGCAATTTAGCATTTTGGTTGCATTTTCTATTCATCAACCTGTCCAAGTTTTTTTGTTAGTTCCATTGACCTTAAGCTGATGATAGTATCATTGTGGAGCTAAAAGAAAAATTCGGGAGGCATTCACTTCTCAAGCTCTACAAAATATCCTATATTCTTAAATACAACAGCAGCAGCAACAATAACAACAAAAACCTTAGATGAAGAAACTAGAAGGTCATGTATAGATCTTTAATGTGTAGTTTCTACTAGAACATGCTAGGAATCTGTATGCATATATCAAACTGTGATGTTCTCTCTAATTTAAAGTTTGAAAAGAAGACTACATAATTGAATAAAACTTCGACAAGTTAAGCTATTAGCTACAGGAGTGTGTCTCTGTTTTTTTGTTTTTTTTTTTTTTTTGTCTTCACTCAGCCCAAATCCTTTTATATGAGACTCTTATTAGCTGGCTTTGGAATGATAATAACATAGCTTGGCCAGTTCAATTACCATATTTTGTCTGTGGTTTTCTTCTCATGTACTTAACGTCTGCTTTGTACCAGATGAAAGACATTTAGTGCAAATCCCCCTTGAAAACGAACACAAATAAGTTCACATAGTCATAAATTAATGACAGGTAATCTTCCATTTCTCCCTGTTTGTATCCTTTTGTCTGACTGCTCCATTAGACCTTTTCCTCTGAAGTTTCAAATTTAAGAAGAATTGTAATGCCACCTTTAAGTATAATTAGGATGGACAACAGAGCAGAATAGGGAGACCCATTCTCAATCATTAATTGCCCTAGAGGCTCACTCTGGAAAATATGAATAATGACTATGGCTGACAGAACAAAGAACAAGGACAAAAGCAAACCAAAAATCAGTGAATTTTTTGGCCTGCTAAAAACAAATTGAAGAAGTTCATTGCCAAACATCACTCCACTAGTGTTATCTGCCTCCTCACTTGATACAATCATCACAAGTACAGTAGCTATACAAAGCTTTAGGTCCCAAGGTTTCAAATTCTAAACTGTATTACTGGTAGGATTAAGCCTGATGTGAATACATCCTTTGTAGATTATGTTTCTATATACAAATTATTTGATATTGTTATTACTTAACAGGTTCAGTAATGAAGATATATATATATGTATATATATGGCAATGCATATATAGCAAATAAGAATTCTGCACACTTCACACACCAAAAAGCCTAAGAAACCACAATAAAAGTGCTTCAATCAAACAATCCAGGTGCTTTTAGATATAGCTTCCTTCAACATTTTCCCAAGCCCAGCTAATTGTTAAATAGCATTTTCCTAGCCAACTAAATTAGTTATTAAAAATAAAGAAGCTGAATTTTCATTCTTGATACTAGTACTGATTTAAAAATTTTTCACGTTTTTACTTCTTTAAGAGACAAATGTATTGGCATATATGGAAATTGGTTCTACTCACATTATCAAAAGTGGCCCAGTGTTTTAACTTCCATACTCATTTCACTTTTCTTTTAGTTCTAAATTGTAAAAAGTCATCAGGAAAAAAAGCAGCAAATCTTCTCATGAATGGAGCTTGTTTTGATTAGAATCTTGCTTTGTTTGGAAGAGGGATTTGAGGCAGGGATCCATTTTAGACCTAACTGCAGATTTTTTTATGCACACAAAGAGTAGTAGGAATAAGAAAACACTGGAAAGAAGTCACAAAGCAACTCCCAGATGAGATTAGTGGAGTTTCCTAGGGAGATAATTTGCATCCAATTTGTAAGCAGTGGGAACCCACAGACCAAAAGGGAACATTTGGTTTGCACTAAACATCTATTTCTCAGAAGTCTATAAGACACACACACACACACACACACACACACACACACACACACACACACCGCTTTTTAAACTTCTTTTACTAAACACTGCTTAATGATTCTTTCACCAGGAAAAATAAAAATCATCTATATAATCTTTAATTAACCATATCCTAACCTAAAGCCAACATGTAATTTCCATAGGAAAAAAGTAAGAAAAAAAATTGTTTTACAGCTTCAATGTGGGTCTGAAGTATTTCTATCTTTCCAACAGCATCTTGAATATTCATAATGTCCTCCTTAACTTTACTAAAGTACATGAAAATCAATGTAGTTTTGTGCTGAGAATTACCTTACTTAAGAAGTGGTTCAATGTTGTTCTCCTAAAATCCATGTGATTTAAGTTCTTGGTCCCAGGATTTTGGTATTGGGAAGTGATCAATAATTTAAAATATGAGGCACAAGAGAGATCCTTATGTCATTGGAAGGGTGAAGTAGTTCTCCTGGGATTCCTTGATAGTTCTCATGAGAGAAATTTTAATAAAAGAGCAAGTCTGGCTTACTCCAGCTATTTCTGCTTCTTATCTTGAGATATCTTTCAGCCAAAGAAGTCTACACCAAGATCCTGAATCAGCATGCCCTTTGAACTTTGAACCTCCAGAACCACAAGTTAAAGAAAAATTCTTTGCTTCTGTAAAAACCTATGTCAGCTATCTGATTAAAATGAATACAAAACTGAATAATAAGTAATTTTTCTTGATTCAACATGCAAAATATGTTTCCTAAACTACTGTATATAATACATAAACCTTAATTAGACTTCAGATTTACATTTCAGAATAACATCATCTTACCTAAATAATGCTGATATAAGTTTAATGGGAATACAAATTTAATATATATACAAGTCATAATTCTAAAGATAATAGTATTTGTGAGTGCATGAGTTAAGAGAATGACTTTTCAGTCTTTAGCTAAGACAGAGAGAAACGGAGCTGAAACAAACAAACAAATGAAAAGAAACAGCTGAGTTTTAGGGAGAGTTAATCAAGCTATTCTGACAAAATACACTTCAGGCTTGTTTGCTTGTTTGTGCAGTCCTGGGGCTTGAACTCAGGACCTGGGTACTGTTCTTGCGCTTTCTTTGCTCAAGGCTAGTGTTCCATTTCTAGCTTTTTGATGGTTAATTACAGATAAGAGTCTTAGATTTTGCTGCTCAGGCTGGCTTTGAACCATGATGCTCAGATCGAAGCCTTCTTAAGTTGCTAGGATTTTCCTGTCAATCAATCATAAAACACAAAAAATGTGATGTAACATAACATGAAATAAATGTTATTAAACAAGAATTAACAGATTTAAATTTTACACAATGAAAGATTTTAGGACAACCACTGAACCATCTGTTATTAACTAGCCCCACATAGAAACTTGAGGGGTCAGGAGACAATATAGTCAGCTGGAGAGCATAGGCCTCTAGGCCTCTTGACTATGCAACTTCAGGCTCAAAGCTGTTCTTACAAATGCTACTTGCATTTGATGAAGGAGATCTGCTGAACATATTCAATTTATGACTAGTTTTTAAAGGGATAACTTAGTGATCAATGACCAAGCATTCGGTCTTCACTGAAGCTTGCCGTTATTTTTCAAGAACAGCATAGATTTGTGCAGAGGACAGGGCACTTAGTGTGAAATCCTACGGGTCTAGGCTGTGACTCACATTTAGAGGCCTGCTAAAGGCTTCATCCAACATCTTAACCTGCCACCGACATTTCAAGCACCATTGCATTTTATTGAAATACATGTCCCAAGTGTCAGAATGGCTGGCCCAGAAACTTAGACCTTTTTATGGTAGACAAGTCTGTCGATCTTTCAGTTACTTGTCAAGAGTCAGTACATCATCCACATGAGGTATATGTTGTCTGTAACACAAAGGCTACAGTTGATATATTCTTGTGGCAGGACATTGAAGTCGCAATGTTGGTTCTGCTAGCTAAAAGCAAATGGCTTTTGACAGTCTTTACTAACTGGTAATAAATGGAACAGGTGTTTAGAAGCTGTTTTGACTGAGGGACACTGACTCCTTACTTGAGCCTATAAATTAAAAAATAAAGGACACTAATCATTCCAGCCACCATTTCCTGTTTGTATCCTTTGCCATTCTCCCTTTACAGGAATCCAGGAAGCACCAGATTCCAAGGCTTTAAAGCCAGACATCAATGACCATTACAATAACAAAGCCTCACTTGATGAAGCCTGAGATACATGACCACCTGTGACAGCCACCCCCACTGACCCCTATGACCACAAGAGCCACAAAAGCACAGCCGTGACCGGGACCTTTTAGCTACACATATCTCTCTCTCCTTGCTTCTACTTCTCCCTTCTATTAAACAAAGATGGGCTGAAGCGCTTTCTTTCCAAGCCTGCCTATATTCTGTAATAAATTTTCCTTCTCTGCCCTTTCCTCCTCACCTTTTATTTGGCATATTAAGGTGAGTGGCCAATCATAAACTATAAAAATCCAAGCATGTGAGTCTGGGGTCTAAATTCTACTAAAGACCTAAAATCTACAATAACATAAGCATAAAGCATCAAGCACAATGGATGTGTTGAATTACTATGGGAGGGTGGGAGGAATCAGGATATGTGAATACCATTGGAGTCACACTTTATTAAGTATATAATCCATTCTTCAGTTTCCATCAGACTGCTGCAGAGGCCAAAGGAAAGAGTAAATAAAGTGGCTCGAATACAAATTCAGCATTTCTCAAGTATTGGATATGGGTACAAATCTCTGAAACATTTTCACAAGTGTGTTACTGTTTTCAGTTTACTGTTTTGTGAGATAGAAAGAATATGTAATTAGGAATCCACAGAAAAGCAGAATGGACAGTGTGCCTGTGTGTGTGTGTGTGCATGTATGTGTGGACAGTCAGCCCTCACTATCTGCCATTGAATCATCCATACATGGAACCGAATGAACGGGATACAAAGTTGAAAATAATTGTTGATTATGTCCGTACTGAACTGGGAAAGATGGACTTTTTACTTGGCAATACTCTCTAAACAAGACTATCTGCACATATAAGGAATCTAGAACTGATTAAAAGTATATGGAAGAATTATTTAGGTTATATCTAAACACTTTGCCATATACTATACGAGATTAGAGCATTTCAAATGTGATTTGGTAAGGATTTGGTACTGATTTCTGAGAATATGGAGAAGAATGTAGATGTGTATATATGACTATAGAAATATATACATATACATACACAAGCATATACTATATATGTATATGTGTATATGGATACGCATATGTGTGCACATATATGTACATAAAGGTATATACTGAGGAGCACGTAGATTTGTATATTTATAAATATATGTGTGTATGAACATACATATAACAATGTATATACATATATGTGTGTATGTCTATACATATACATATATCATATATAAATGTTTATATACACTTATGAGTATATACATGTATGAGCATGTCCATGTATCTATGTATGTTGTGCATATATTTACACATATGTGTGTATAGTATTTTATGAATCCCCAGTATCTGGAAGAACTTCTATATAATTTTATTCACCATTACAGACATTTTGTTCACGTTTACCTTTGTACCACATTTCGTCTTTGTAACAATTCCGTAAGATATAATTATCTCCATTTAAAAGTTGGACTATCCAAAATGTCTTAGAAAGGAACTATGACAAGAAAATCAAGGTTCTTAGGTAAGTTTTCAAGTCCTTGGTCTCCTTTCTCAACCTTACCAACAGATATCTTTTAGGTCTTTGGAGGTACCTGAAAACATTTATGTAGTATTTTTTACTATTGGGTTTTGTCATTATTAAAGATACCTGAAGAATACACTTTTTGTAGCAAATACCATGAATTTAGCTACATCTTATTTCATTATATGGAATATATGGACCTCCATAAAAAGGAGGAATGGAAAAAGGAAGAAAGGAGGAAGGGAGGGGAGGGTAAAAAGAGGGAGGGAGGAAGAGAAGAAGGGAAAGAACTCAGAAGGTAAATGAATTCATTAAAAAATTATGACCAAGGAGGTAGGGGAAGGAAATGGGGACAAAAACATAAGAAGTGGAATCAATGTGTGAGAAGTAATGTGCCTACTATCTGGTAACTGGAACCCCTCTATACATTTCCTCGATAATAAAAAATGAAATAAAATAAATAAATAAAAATAGCAAAAAATATGACCAATAAAGAATTAAAGAACACAATGTGTCAAAGACACAACCAAAATTTACTGTCAATTACCTGAATTTTTGTAGCCTTCTATTTTTAAAATTCCACAGAAACCATATAAATTATAATTTAAATATTAAATTGGCAGAGGATCACAATAGCTCAATATATATGATCATATAGGATAATTTAATGAACTCTAAGGTATGGAAATAAGAGGTTTATCTTTGTGGTTGTTGTTTTTAATGTACTATGCAAAGTTATTTCCCTATTCTTTTTACACCCTTATGGTTTATCCTCTGCTGTTACTATATCTGATTTTGGTACCTGGTATATTGTAAACAAGTTTATTTTTTTAATTTGAATTAGGGAAGGGAATGAGGAGAACAAGATGATGAGACAAAGGACAAATAGTGAACTAATGCAACAGTGATATTCTCAAGACAATATTCTGGAAATGAACTTTACAACTTGGGAGGGGGTGGGCAGAGGGAAAGTGGGAGAAAAACATGGGAAGAGGTAACAATGTTTGAGAAGTAATGTAATCAGTACCTTAGGAATATAACTGAAACCTCTTTATTCATCACCCTGAAAATGAGTTTGGTAAATGTCCTTTGTGTTCCTAAAAATCAAATCACAATGGGATGTTTGTATCTTTGCAGATCTGTTTTTGAACTGTAGGTATATTTTAGATGTAAAACCCTTGTCTGTTGTATGGCAAGTGAAAATCTTTTCCTACTCGGTGGGCTTTCTATTTATCTTGCTGGCTATGTCCTTTGCCATAAAGAAGCTGAAAGAGATCCAAATAGGGAAAGAAGAAGTGAAACTGTCCCTCTTTGAGATGACGTGATTCTGTATGTAAAAACCCTGTGGACCCCACTCCCAAGTTACTCGAGCTAATACAAAACTTTGGCAAAGCAGCAGGGTATGAAATTAATTCTCAAAAATGAATGGCTTTCCTGTATGCCAACAACAAAAAGAGCAAGGCTGAAACTAGGAAAGAAACTCCTTTTGCAATAGTCTCAAAGAAAATAAAATACTTGGGAATTAACTTAACTAAGGAAGTAAAAGGCGTCTACAATGAAAACTTTAAAACATGAAAAAGGAAATTAAAGCAGATATAGGACAGTGGACTAACTCCCCATGCTCCTGGATTGGAAGGATTAACATCGTGAAAGTGGAAATACTTCCAAAGGCTATCTGCAAATTCAATGCAATACTCATCAATAACCCAATAACATCATTTAACTAAATAGAGGAAGCAATACAAAAACTTATATCGAGTAATGAAAGACCCTGAATAGCAAAACCAATCCTTAGCAGAAATAACAGCACTGGAGGGATATAATACCAACCTAAACTCTACTACAAAGCTATGGTAACAAAAACAGCTTGGTACTGGCACAAAAACAGGCCCCAGGACAAGTGGAATAGAACCAAAGACCCAGAAATGTCTCTACAGATTATGGCCACCTAATCTTCAATAAGAGAGCCAAAAAATATAGGATGGAAGAAATACAACCTCTTTAACAAATGGTGCCAGCAGAACTTGTAGAAAACTAACGTTGGATTCTTAGTAATTACCCTGCACCAGAATCAATTCCAAATGGATCAAAGACCTTGAGGTAAAATCAGATACCTTGAAATGTTTATAGGAAGAAATAGGAAATACACTTGGGCTCCTCACTTCTCAGCACAGGTTGACGTTCTCTTTTTATTTCTCTCTCTCTCTCTTTTTTTTTTTTTTTTTTTTTGCCAGTCCTGTGGCTTGAACTCAGGGCCTGAGCATTGTCCTTGGGTTTTCTCAAGGCTAATGCTCTACCATTTGAGTCACAGCATCACTTCCACCTTTTTGGTTTATGTCATACTGAGGAATCAAACCCTGGTCTCCATGCATGGTAGGGAAGCACTCTACCACTAGGCCAAACTCCCAGCCCAAAACTTTCTTAAGACCAGGAAACACAACAAATCAAAGAAAGTTTAGACAAGCCCACACATTTACTGATAAGTTTTTCATACAAAGCCACAAATTCAATTCAGTAATAGATAGTCTTTTCTACAAATGGTGCTTGAGAAACTTGATATCAATTTGCAAAATAATGAATCTTGATCACCAAAACATTAACTCAAAATAGATCATATATGTGAAATCTAGAACTGAATTTTAAAAATAATGTTAGAGAAAACCTTTTTGAAACTGTGCATTGTACAAACGCTTTTCAGGTTAAGCTCAGAGAAACCATAGTCCAAACTGTGCCCTGGTGGCTCACCCCCATAATCATACTTTCTCATGAAACTGAAATCTGAGGGTCATGGTTCAAAGCCAGCCAAGACAGAAAAGTCATTGAACACAAAGAGGTTCACGGACAGCACCCAGGCCCTGAGTTCAAGCCCCAGAACTGGCAAAAATACTCATTGTTCCCTTAAGAACAAATTGATATCACAGTTTATTAAAAGGTAAAATTCTGGCTTTCCAAAACTTATTGTTCTAGACTGAAAAGTCATGTGACACACTTGGAGAAAATATTTGCATTGGTCATGTAACGAGATTTTTTTTTTAATTCTTGTCTCTGGACTACAGAAAGAACTCTTAATTCAGTACAAGAAAACAAAATATCAAACTAAAGTCGAGACAATATGAGTGCATGGATTTAGCACACCCAAAGATTCTAAACATCATTAGTAATGAGGTAAGTAAACATTAAAACCACATTGTGGCCAGGCACCAGTGGCTGACATCTATAATCCTAGCTACTCGAGAACCCGATATCTAAGAATCATAGTTCAAAGCCAGCTTGGGCAGGAAAGTCCTTGAGACATTTATCTCCAATACACCCCCCACACAAGAAAAACTGGAAGTGCACCTGTGGCTCTAGTTGTAGACTGCTAACCTTGAGCACCAAAAGACAAGCATCCAAGCATCAAGCCCTAGGACCAGAATAAAAATGCATTGTGATATAATTGTACACAAATTAGAATGGCAACGGTTGTACAGTTAGCTACAAGTGTTGTCAAGGACTTAAGGAACTAGAATTATATATAGTACTTGTTTTGGTATAAATAATAGTATAAATAATAGTTTTGTAGAAGAAAAATATACCTCCATAGGACTCATTCACTCTGTTGTAATGGAAAATATATGTCAGTCAGGGATGGTACAGCTTTCTTTTTATAGCAGCTTTCTTTTTGGTACCCCCATATTGGAAACAATCCAAATGCCAATCAAGGAGTGATACAATAAACTATACACTTGAATACAATTAAACAAAAGAAAGTAAATATTAACATACAGTACAGGAATCTCAAAGGTTATACTAAGTGAATGAAAGCAGAAAATAACCAGCATATATTATGGAATTCCACTTATATAAAAGTCTAGGACAGCAACCTACTCTATCATGATAGGAAGAATGTCAGTAGTTAACTGGGGGCTAGAAGAGAAAGGGATTGGATGAGTAGGATATATTGCCACAGGCAGGTAGAAATTTTGGGATGTAATGAATAGTTTCCTTATTTGATATGGGAAAAGTTCTCTGGTGCACACATTTATCAAATTTACCAAATCAATACTTTAAATATGCACTGGTGGTTGGACATCAAGTACAGCTTGATAAAAATGACGGGCTCCATTAGTTGGCACTGGCATTGGAAGAAAAGTAAATAAACATGCCAAAGCACCACAGGATATGTGGACAAGATTGAAAGACCTACACTAACCATGTCACCTTCCTAATCGGTACATAAACACAAGTACTACTGAGCATTCCCTGATTCAGTCATATAAATCATATCCAAAGTCTATCCTTGTGAGGAAGGTTCACAAACGAGATACCTCCCTCAGCACCACAAATGATACAGAATCTTTCAGACAAATCTGAGATATTGTCATTCTGTTGAGTTGTTGAGTGAACAACTCAACTCGTAATGAGTATTTATAATAGACATGGGCTTCCTTTTTCACAAGATATTAGCATTTGCATCATTTTCTCCCTATCCAAAGTTCTAATAAAGAGAGTATCAATTTAGATGTACATTAGGACACTTGAATTTCTGGTTGCAGGTCACAGGGTACATAAGCAAAGGATTACCTTTAAAATATATTCTCTATTGTCTACTTAACTTAAAACAAAGCAAGTTTGTCCTCACATTTCATCCAAATTTTTCTTGGACAGTGGAAATCTATGTGTTGAAACACAAATAAGTTTACCCAAATGTAACATTACATATTATTATTTACCAGGTCCATAAACTTATTTTTTTAAAAAAAGGGAAACACTTAGAACTCAAAAACTTTCATATCAAGATGATAAATGATGTCTCAGGCAAGTCAGATAAATGTATTTTAAAACAGTAATTCATTGTACCAAAGCCATAAAACACAATTTACAAGCTGTGATATGCATCCAATTTAAATTTTTTTGTTATATACATATTTGGTAGCACTCTCTCCTGTTTAGCTTTAATAATAAGAATTACAGAGAGAAAAGACAGAATGCAAGTAAAGATTAATAGGATCCAACTTTAGTGGTTTGATACTTTGTCAGTTTCCAAACTAAATCAACAAATAGGTCAAGAAAGCCACTATCACATCTTAAAAGCATCAAGCAGGGAACATAATGGGATTTATGCATATAAAAGTAGTAGGCTACAAATGCCAGAAGATAGCATACTGTCATTTAAGAGGAACAAAAAGCAGACCCATTCTCCTCTACACAATACAAATTAAATGGAAGATTACAGCTATTTTAAATCCTTGCCTAAAAGTATAATAAATTTAACTTCAGTAGAATGGCAATCTTTGATTTTTCACTAGAGTTAATATATTCATTCAAAGCCATTACTTTAACAATATAGAAATGTAGAATTCACTTACCAGCAATGACAAATGTGTTTATTTATAGCCTACTTTTTTTCTCCCAATAAAATCCATCTTTTACAGTACTTCTAGGCTTGGGCAAATGAAATTAAAGGAAAACTTATGTGTTCCCTAAAGAGAAAAATTTAAAAATTTTGGATACAAAATTCATTTCAAGGCCAGATAGTTTAATTCTCATGCAGAATTTTAATCTTTTGTATTCATTTTGTATTTTCTATAGTCATATCTGAAAGAACTACCACTCCCCTAAGTGAATTAGAGATGGAGATTCTAGCTATCACAACAAAGCCTCAAGGCAGTTTAAGAATAGAGGAGAGAAAATAACCTTTTAGTTCCATGCTTTACTAAAAAATTGTCATTGGGAAAATACAGGAACACGTTAATATTTTTCTATGATACAAGTCATCATCATTCTTCCTCATCAAAAGGTCATGTAACATGGTACCCAGTTCTTCTGCAGGGGTCACTTTAAATTCTTCACCTACTTCTACATACATTCTATAAACAAATGCTCCTTTTTTCCCCCTAGGTCAATTCCCACAAATCTTTAATCATGAGGTGTTAAGAATGCCCATATGTATGGTTCCATTAATTCCAAGTATTGCAAGCCATTCTAGAATACAACGATAACTTAGTTTGGGATGGAGGTTGAGTTTTGCTTTTAACTAAAATTAACTGAATTAGCCCTTGACGACACAGAATTGAAGCAAAATTCTGTTTCAAAAGGGGCTAGAGAATGTGTACTTAGTGATCTTGCATCATGGAAACTATATCTTTGAGGTTAGATACAAAAGAATTTTGCACTGGATGACTACAAGCGATATCACATTTCATTATTATAATAGCTCTCTCTCTATATATTACTATACCTGTTTGGTTTTTTTTTTTTTTTGCCAGTCCTGGGCTTGAGCTCAGGGCCTGAGCATTGTCCTTGGACTTTCTCAAGGCTAGAGCTCTACCACTTGAGCCTCAGCACCACTTCTGGCTTTTTTTTTTCTATATGTGGTACCGAGGATTCAAACCCGGGTCTTCATGCATGCTAGGCAAGCACTTTAACCACTAGGCTAAACTCTCGGCCCTACTATACCTGTTTTATGTAAAATAAAATCAGAGCAGGTAACCTATCTAAGGTAGTGTAATTGCAAGGAATGAAGCAGATTCATAATCCTGGTATTTATTTCAAAGACAAAAGTGTACTTTCTCTCTCTTACCCTTCAAAACCCTGAGTAAATTGCTTTTAAATGACCAATTAAGTAAATTATCATAAGCACATAATTATATCATTTTAGGTGCACCATGATTTAATGACTTTCTTTTACCAGAAATTGCATCCTACGTATTAGAAGTACAGAATAATCCTTTTTTTAATTGTTTAAAACAGATCATAATTTATCTTACCCCATACCTGAAGAAATGTATACTTTTGTGGATTATAAATTTGGAAATGACCTAAAAATACTGGAGTTTCACTGCTATAGGAAGAAAGACATCTATATTTGTATTCTATTTTTAAATGTTCTTTGCTGGGGCCAGGACATTCTGCCTAGTGGTAGAATGCTTGCCTAGCATGGACAAAGCCCTGGATTCGATTCCTCAGTACCATATGCATAGAAAAAACCAGAAGTGGAACTGTGCTCAAATGGTGGAGTGGTACCCTTGAGAAAGCCCAGGCCCTGTGTTCAAGCCCCAGGACTGGCAAGAAAATGTCCATTGCTACATTGTATTTTTAAACATACAAAATACTATGTTATAATTTAAGTGCCCAGTTATAAAATAATGCTAAATTCTCTGCATTCATCTGATTCTTCTCATCTGATTTTCATGGGAGTAGTTGTTATTTCCATTAATAGTATCAAGAAAAATTTATGAAACTTCATAAATGAATACTATTGATATAAAATACTATTGATATTGGTAATCTCCAAATTTACAAAATGATACAGATATTTCTCCAAATAAACAGAATTATGGTATAATCCAACAATTGCTTACTTAGGCATTTATCCAAAGATTACAAACTAGGATACAGTAAAGTCACCAGCAAAAACCCATGTTTATATTGCAGTCCTATTCACCATAATCAAAGTATGAAACCAACCCCTCAGTGAAAGGATGGATTAAGAATATGCGGCATAGAAACACAATGGAATTTTACTCATCCATTAGAAAGAATGATATTATATCATTTGAAAAGGATAATATTATATTGTTTGCAGAGAAAGATGTGGAAAATTATGTTAATTGAAGTTAGACCTATGGAGACACAAGTTGAACATTTTATCCTGTATGTGGAAGCTTTAGTTAGTTTATAAATATGTAAGTAAACACTTTGCATGATACACAAATGTATACAAGAATATTGACTGAAATACCGTAAGATTCAGAGGATAGCAATTCCTTAAAAAGTGCAATTCCTTAAAAAGGCAAAATCAAAGTTCAACAAAATAAACACCAGGAAAGGAACTTGAAAGGGTAGAAATGGGGCCAAAAGGAGGAGGTAGTACTGTGTATTTACATAATTAAGAAAAATGAGGGATGAACTGGGGTTGAAGGGATAAATGAAAATGTCAAAAGGGGTGACAATGAGCAAGATGCACTATATTCACAAACTGCTTTGCTGAATGGAAACTCCTTTGTACAACTACTTTAAGATCATGAAAATAGTTTTGAAAAATAAATTTTCAAAATAATTCAGCCCACTGGAAAGATATATTAGTAGAGAAGAACAGTAACTAAACAATAACCAAAGTCAGAATTGGTAGTCCAGAAATAAAGACAGCTAACCTTTTCCTTTTTTAATTTTTAGAACAAAGCAAACTGAATTATAGGTACCTAAGAGCCCCAATCACAGTTTTCGGCTTTGCATTAATTTTGCAATTGAACTCCCTCAAATTTCTAAGTAAGAAAAATTTGGCTTCTTAAGACAATATCAGCTTAAGAAAAATCAATCACAGTCACTTGTATCAAAGACATAACCACATTTTACTGACTGCAAAATGGGGATATTAGAAGCAATGTTATATCATCATTCTTCTGTGATATAGATTTTTAAAAAGGAGGAAAGTTCAAACTTCAGAATCTCACTTATTCCGAGTGTATAAATGTTCATACAATTTTTCTGAAAGAGATGATATTCGTAAATAGAAAAAATTGGCTTCCTTCTTTCTTCCTGTTACATAAATTTGGGCATTGTTCTTCACTTTCTTTTTAAAATTAAATACATAGTTCCATTTCTATTTTCTGCAAATGGCAAGTTTTGAGCACAGTGGTTACCAATTAATTTTTTAAAGAATTTCAGGAGATAATTTGGTGAAGATCAAAGACAGGTAGCTCTGAACCTCAGTTACAACTATCAAGTCCAGAATTCTTTTCATGACAAAGACTCAAATTTTTCACAAAGAAATCATGATCACATTCCCTTTCCCTTTCAACTTTTCTACTGAGAAAAGGTATCAGTACTCTACTTGCATTCAAAGATAAGCCTAAAAAAAAAACCAAAATAATACACATGCTCTTTACTTTTCAAAGTACTGTCATTGGTTTTCACATTTGAAAAGCACCTAGACAGGTGCTTTATTGAGCTCATTCAAAATCAAATGTAATATAGATACTGGTACCTATAATCCTAGATACTCAAGGAGGCTGAGGTACATAGGATTGCAGTTTGGGGCCAACCCAGGTATAAAAGTCTGCAAGACTCCATCTCCAAACTAATGAACAAAAAAGGAAGCTGGAAGTTGTAGAGTACTAAGCTAGAGTGTTACCAAGTGAAAAGCTCTGAAGCCAAACCAGTACCAGTAAAAACAACAATAACGATTAATCAAATTAGTGTTCCACTTTGTATCCTGCTTGAAGTCACTGAGTCTGGTGAGTTATGGAAACATTCATGGGACTGCATTCCGGGGCTCACAATCAAGTATGATGAAGGCAGTTCATCAGTGTGTCTATATCTGACATCTAAACAAACATTTAGCTCTGTTTAAGGAGTCTTTGACCACTTCTTCGATTTCTATTTTACAGACTGTGGATGATAAAATAATACCGGAGATCTACACTGCATACTTCTAAAACAAAAGATAGGCAGAGATGGATCCTTCTGTCTATCACCCACCCACTATGCCCTTCTATTGCTTTATCAGGCAGGATAGCTTTATTTATCAGATGCAATGGAGTAAAAATGTAAAAACAACCCCTTACAGATTACTTAATCCTCCAGGGCTATGTTGTATCACATTCAATCCCGGGTGCTTAGTTCTTCAGAAATCTCTCAGAAAAGTACTTTTCCTTTAAGTTAGCCATAATTAGTGTCATGTAAAATACTTTGACATGTCTTTGATGTATATTCATGATTTATGTCAAAACTAGGAAAATGGAATAACGGTTGCCTGGAATCTTATTCTGTACACTTGCCTAGTTGTGTGATATTTGCACTGTGGAATTCACAATCCCATAATGAAAAAACATTACACAAATTCCCTTTGGAAATTAAACAGAAAAGCCATGCTTCCACCAACTTGGAATATTTCTTGGAACTGATGCCTACAAATGCAGTATATTTTCAAACAATTACTCGAATGGTTCTCAAAGAATGTGTGCCTGAATATCATCAACTTGGCATTATTCTCAGGAGCCTGTGACTACGTACACTCTTCAACAACAGATGCCTTAGATAGATGATGCGCCTGTCATGAAGAATCTGCCACCTGCTCTCACCCATCATTATTCTCTTAATAGCTTTCTACCTGTGGGCATATTGAGCCACCAAAGAGAAGTGTCACTCTCAAAAGTACCACCATGAAAGCAACACTTATAAAGATGGCATCAGAAAACCATCTGAGCAGCATTTCCCACTACGACGCTACAATATGTCATTTTTGAAAATGCTATGTTAGTGGATATGACTTTGGGAATTGACTTAATAACAATAATAACAATAAAAGTAGCTGGCACTTAGCAAGGAAAGTGTCTCTCATCCCAAAGGGCCACAGAGTGCTTCTGATTCTGAAATGCAGTCAATTCTGCAAAGTGGGGTGGCACTCAGCACTGCAACAGAAGCTCAGCAAACGGTCTTCAAGGAGGATGCTACAAGCGTCATCTGAAAGTGGCACCACATTTTTTATCTTTTTCTATGTGATGTGTTATAACCTTGGATTTTTATCTCTTAAGATTGATGACAAAAACAGGCTTTTGTGTTGCCATCAAAACTATTGAGTGGTAAGGAAAATTGACCTTGTATTTGTGGAACAAAGGCTTTTTTAAAAAAAAATATGAGAATGACTCCAAGTGACCACAGAACAGATTTTTTTTTCTGTAACTACACTGGGCCTACACATCACTGCTCTATTAGAGACACACTGTGAAAATATAAAGCAAGTGGGTTTCTACTTGAAAGAAAGAGAGGTAATTAAGGTGGAATTGCTGAGTGATTCAGACCCTTCCATCTGTTCTGCACAGAAAGGTTTCAGCACACTTGCTAATGGCTCTTCGTCTTATTGAATGGCACTGTCATAGTTGAGACCAGCTGACCTCTGTTAGTTCACTTATTAAATTCCTGTATAATGCTGGCTATGAGGATGTAGACTCTAATTCATACCAGGAACTATTTGCTATGAGTGCTTTTTTATTGGGTCATGAGTATTTGCTTCCTTTATTTCTCCTATTTCTAGAAATAGAAAAGGTTCACCGTACTTTTCCCTTTCTAGGCAAAAAACAGGAGAAAAGGAAAGGAAGAAAAATGGTGAGAGTTCCCTTGATGCAGTCTTTCCCTTTAATGAAAGGAGGACTGAAGCACTGATCTTTAACAAGTTTGATTTGAAATTGTGTTGAATTAGGTAGATAGTGCCTTCAAATCAGAATAATGCAGCCTATTTGTCCTCTGGCTCTGTTGGCTACCACAAGCTGATGATACTATGATACATTTGGGGGAAGATCTCACTTCCTGGAATTAATTTTAAGATTTTAGGATGATTTGCAGAAAAAAAATAAGTTTTTTTCTTTCTTATTTGCCCAAGCTACATCTCACAAAACATTTAAAAAAGTCATCAAATGTCCTTTTTCCTACAAGAATAGACTTTTTTTCATGAACGGTGACCACTGACCCATTCATCTGTTCCATGTGATTCTATTCCTGTGAGATGGACACTTGATACCTGGACTGTCCCTTGTGATGTTTCACAAGAATTTTCCTCCTAGAACTAAAACCAAAAAGGATGGCTAATATCACAGGATAAAATCTTCATGACTTATTGTACTTATTCTAAACCTAGTTGGCCCTAGCCAAGATCGGCTGAATGACAAGCTCTAAATTGGGGGAAATCTATATTTTTACAACTCCCTTGAGAGGTAATCTTTCAGCTAAAATTATCATGCAAATGTCCATACAAAAAGAATTTGAAATAGCTGAATAGACTGACAATTGATACTTTCTCCAGTTTTCTGTCTTAGTAGTTAGTAATTTCGGTTAGTCAGATTAAAAGCTCTGCCAAGTTAATGAAATTCCAGTTTCCTTGTTTTTGCTTTGCTATTTTTCAATCATGATTTTCATATTCAACCTGCTTACTGTTCCAAAACAGCAGTTCAATGTATTTTTTATCTTTCTAGGCAAGAAACAGGAGAAAAGAAATGGAGAGAAAATGTTGAGATTTCCCTTTTAAGCAGCTTTTCCAGTATCTCAAATAGGACTATTATGGCATGATGTAGAGTTCATAGAACAGACTTTTTCTAGGACATGTGTCATATATGAACACCTTGTTTTTTCAAATAAAAATGCTTCCAATTTCTATAGAAGTTGGACATAACAGCCATTAGTCTACCAAGCATCATGTATTTCCAAACTACACACATTTTCTTAAGCAAGTGAAGAAGCTCCAAATATTTTTTCCTGTACTTGAAACTAAATCATAAAAATTTTATTGCCTTTCTAGTCACCAGCTACCTTTGACATCTTCAAGATGAAAGCTGAAAAAGAGGTGGAACTATCATTTATTTTGATAGAGAAAAACATCCCAAACTTTACAGGACTATTAAGATACCTTTTATTTCACAGACTTCCTTTTCTAAGATAAAGTCCCTAAAGGGAGTCTTTCCAAGTTACTTGAGTTTGGATGTATACTTTCTTTTTTTATTATTTTTTATTGTAATTAGTAAAAGGGTTACATGATATTTGCCAGATAGAAGGTGCGTTAATTCACATACATTGATACCCTTTCACATGTCTTGGTACCCGTTTCCCTCCCCCCCACACCCCCCACCCGTCTTGGTTTTCCCCCCTTCCCTATCAAATTTCAAATATCCAAATACAAATAAATTCAATATATTAGATAACAAAGTGAGATACTATACCAATATGAGATAACAAGGGACAGCAAAGGAGATGAGAGACAACATAGTACATTAAGGACAACAATCATTCATTATATGGCTTTTGTTTCACTATCCTGGAGGTCCTTTTAAGGATGTATACTTTCTTACCATTCCCAAATGAACAAAATCTGTTTGCAGAGCAGCTCAAGATAGAACTGAATTTAGTAGAATTTTCTGTTACTGTAAAAACACAATGGATTCAGCCCACTGTGGCTAGTAAATGAACATGTATACGATAACAGAGGCAAGTAGAATTCCATGAGCATTCACGTGCTGTGTTTGCAAATACAGTGCATGAAGGACAGTAAATCTTTTCATTAAACATGTAACCTAGCATACTTAACAAAAGAGCACTCTACAGTTGTGGGTATGTTTCTCTATCAATAAATTTTTTCTTTGATTTTTTTGATCAACTATCCAATTTCCTAAAGCACAGTAGAATGATTTACAAAAAAAACCAGGGGTAACTGAGCCTCCAAGGATTTTTACAAGTTTCACAATTCTGTGCTTCTGCAACCTTCCTTTAAGTGCTTTTAGACTCTGAAGAATTTATATAGCACCATGGACTAGTTAGAGAGCAGTGCATTTGAAGTTGTTGAGTGGATGTGGAGACAGGATAACAGAGGTATAAAGCTGGATAGAGAGATGGACATATATTTGTTTATTAAGTAGTTTTTCCTCATTAGAATGACTATATGATAGTTTTGGTTGTCTTAGTTTGATTCCTTAATAGATTTCATTAAAAAAAGTATTGGCTAGGAGCATGCCCTAGTGGTAGAGTGCTTCCATAACATGCATGAAGCACTGGTTTCAATTCCTTGGTACCACATACACAGAAAAGGCCAGAAATAGTGCTGTGGTTCAAGTGGTAGGGTACTTTCTCAAGAAAGCCCCCAAACAGTGCCCAGTCCCTGAGTTCAAGCCCCAGGACTGGCAAAAAAATTATCCTTTTAACATGGATGCATTGGATGCATGCCTATACATGATGTAAATATGCAGACCAATATTTATCATACAGAAAGAACACAGCCATAACAAATATATGGATAAACATAAAATGGCAGCAGAAATGACACAACTACACTTAAACATGATTAATAATAATTTTACATGCATTGTACTGAGCTAAAGCTGCAACTCACCAAAGAATACATATAGTATCACTTTACTTCCATAAATTTCAAAAATAAGAGAAAACCTCTCAGTTTGATTTTAGCCTGTGTAATGTTCTTATGTTGATAAGAGCATTATGTTCTCAACTTACGTTAAGGTGTAACTATATAAGTAATTAATGACTACTTGAGAAACTTCATATTTGCCTCATTCCTTTTTCCGATATGTGCCCTGCTTAATACTAAAACATTTAAGTCTGGGGTGTATCACAAAATGTTATTCCTGAAGAAATAATATCATATTTGGGTGTCAGGCTCAATTTTTTTGTGTAAGAGGTCAATTGTGGGGCTTGTACTCTAGGCATGGGCACAGTTCCTGAGCTCTTTAGTGCTCAAGGTTAGCGCTTTACCACTTTGGTGGAGCGCCACTTCCAGTATTTCGGTGGTTAATTGGAGATAAGAGTCTCTTGGACTTTCATGCCCAGGCTGGCTGTGACTTGAGATCCATAAGTCTCAGCCTCCTGAGTAGCTGGAATTACAGGCTTGAGCCACTAGTGCCTGTTTAGCTTAATATCTTTGACATATAGTTTAAATCTATTAGGGATTTTTCTTAGTATGTTAACATAAAGAATACAAAGGAGACAAAATTAAATGGTTAAATTTTATATTTGTTGGACCTATTTTAACTATAAAGCTCTCCCTCTTTTTTTCCCTCCCATAGAGTAACCATTTTTCTGAAGCAGTATATACTTATTCAACTTATATGTGTACAGGTAATATGAATTGCATATTTATTATGTAACTATATCAGTATATAAAACTTGTTAAAATTTATATCAAGTATATCAAAACTACATTTGATGAGGTTTAGGCTATCCTTTTCCCATTGGAACTGCTACAGAGTATTTTATTGCACTATTAAAGCATAATGTATTTATCAGTCCCCTTACTGAGAACTAACTTGTTTTATTTTCAAAGAAGGTAGCATCAAAATAAATGTATATATTGCTCCTTGTACACAAGAATGAAAATATATTGAATAGAAAATAGTTAAAAGAACAGAAACATCACTACTAACAATATTTCTGTAACATTATCTTATCATTGAAAATAATTGCCTTGAATATCATTTTCTATTACACTTGTTTCTTTGGAGATTGTGTTACACTTTTACATCTTGTTCTGTTTGATATGCCTCTTTGCACCTCTGGTGAGTAATTTCTAATACCATCAGCTAGCTCTCAGAGACACATTCACCAGTGGTGTTCTTTTGTGTAGATGGAACATAATTTATAAAAACCCATTCTCATTGTTACATATGGCATTCTCAATTATTCATATCTCTCTGCATTTTCCTGTACCATGAATAATCTAGCTTATTTTAGTCCTAATACATGACTATGTCATATTTTGTAATCTGCCAACAATGTGTGCATCTCTCCAAAATTATGTTGAAAAGCAGTCCCCAGTGAGATGTGATTGGGGTATGAAGCCTTCAGGAGCTGATTAGGTCGTGAGGGTAGACTCAATGAGGAGTCTATGTGATGCTATGGATGAGGAAGGGATTTCTTTAGATACCAAACCTATTGGTACCCTGATTTTGAAATGCTTAGTCTCCAGAACAAGTCTATCAGCCTTTCATTTCTGTAACAGAATACTTAACATAATCAACCTTTAAGAAAGGCTTTTTTGTGGCTTATGGTTTAAGATGTTCATCCATGTCCCATGGCTTCATCAATTTATATTTAGAGGAGATTGGATATTGTGATGTGGATGAAAAAGAGAGGGGGAGGGAAGAAACAAGGAAAGATATCTTCTTGAAAAACATTTATAACTAGGCTTCAGCCTCTACTGTCCCAAGAGTTCACTCAACTGTGAGTCCACTATCAACTATGAATCAGGGACAATGTCTTCAAGATGTGAGCATTTGTGGGGGAGAGGCAGTTCAGAATAACATTATAACAATCCCCGTCAAGGGCATGCACCTTCAAGGGCATGCCTCCAACAATGTAACCACTTTACATGAGGCCTCCATCTTCTAAAGGTTCAAGCACACTGCAATAGTGTCACAGGCTAGGAAGACCAGGCTGGAAGCTACACGCTGGGGATAGCATGCTGGGAGTACATTATTAACACATGGCTTATGAGCAGCATTTGTGATCGAAAATACAACCAAAACTACAGGAAAAAAATGTTTATTGTTTATATGGTAACCCTGTGGATGCTATTTTTATTATACTAGCACAAATAGACTAACTCATAGCCTCTGGAACTCAAACCGCTCCTCCCCATACTTTCCACATTGACAGGTTTTATTTGTTTTTCTCCTGAACAAGATCATAATGTCAATGTCTGCTGGAAAGACAAAACTTTCTCCAGAATCTCTAAATTATAATTTCCTGTTTTGGGTACTTTCTTCCCCCAGATAATATTTATTTATTAGACAGTAAAGTCATTTCTTCATATATTTATTTTTGAGCATGATTGTTTTTTACTGATCTTCTGTGTTGGATGGGTTGTATATGCATAATTATAGGAGACAATTCACACTGTTGTTATCATATATTTGTTTGTATAGTCAAAAAATATTTTAGTAAACTATCATAAGTACTTTTTCAGGAAAGGATCCCTTAAAATTTTTCACCTAGTATTATCCTTGGACTACTTAATAATAATGGCTGACTGGCTGAGAGAATAACTGAACTTATACCTTGCTGGTTATCTTAGCATCATGTCTTTCTTTCTAGAGTCGCATTCATTGTCCTGATATTTACCACACAACTGAGACCAGACAACACAATCACATATTCTTTATGGTACTTGGTTCTAGGCCAGTAATTTAATATACAAATTACTGGTGTAATTGGGTACTGGTAGCTAAAGCCCATAATCCTAGCTACCCAGAAGGCTATCCTAGAATTGTGGAATTGTGGTTTATAGTCAACTTTGTCAGATAAATGTATTAGGTACTCAAAAGCCTAGATGGGGAGGTACAGTTCAAGTGCTAGAGAATGAATGGGAAAAAGCCAAAACAGAAAACTTGAGGCCTTGAGTTCAAGCTACAATATCTGAAAGAAACAGAAGAGCGAGAGAGAGAGAGAGAGAGAAAGAGAGAGAGAGTCAGAGACACAGAGAGAGAGACAGAGACACCCAGAGAGACAGAGAGAGAGAAAGAAAGAAAATGAGAAACTGCACATTTAGAGTACTTAAAATATACACTTACACCACATGGATATTTAATTAACATAAAAAAATAAATTAAGCAATAAGTGGGTAACATCACAAAGTGGGCATTCAGATTTTTTTTTTGTCAGTCATGGATCTTGAACTCTGGGCCTGGGCAATGTCTCGGAGCTCTTCAGCTCAAGGCTTTCCCTCTACCCCTCAAGCCATAGTGCTACTTCTGGGTTTTGTTGTTATTGTTGCTGTTTTGTTTTTGTTTTGTTTTTGTGGTTAAATGGAGATAAGAGTCTCGTGGACTTTAGTATCCACACTGGCTTTGAACTGTGATCTTCAGATCACAGCCTCTGAGTAGCTAGGACAGATATGAGCCACCAGCACCCGGCTGGCATTCAGATTTTAATTTTTTTATTAATCTTTCAGAAGGCTAAAATACTTTGCAGTATTTTTAAGGCTTTATAGCTAACATTTTATTGGTAGCGATATTAATATAGAATTATTAATATAGTTAATACTGTATTAACTATCAAAATAAGTTTATCTTTTCCTGAGAAAAATATGAAACCTTGATTAATGCAAATGACATTAAAAATTCCAAATGCTCAATTGAACATTGAAATTGCAAATGCACCTAATTCAATGACTACTATAAAGCTAACACTGTTGTAGATTTAAGTATTTTCTCTACTTTCTTAAAGCAAATGCCACATTATACTTGTAAAGTCAAGAATACGGAAAGTATATTTGTCACACAAGGAATAAGCCTCTTCTACATGACAATATGAAAAATAAACCTTGGCAGCTCCACTTCAGCTATGATAGGAACTTCTGACAGCTTTACTCTGCAACTCATAAGAATATGACTTAAATGAATTAATGTCAGGTGGATTAGTAAGATTCTGTTCAAACTGACAGAAGATTATGTCTGCACAGCTACTTTAAACTCTTAACATTAGTCTAAAGAGAAGGAAAATGTCTCCTGTTGAAGAGTTAGTGAATTTTTCAATACCAAAAGTACTTCTTTAAAAAAAAAAGTCAACATTGTCTCTCATTTGCGAAGAAAACGACACAGCTTAGTCAGTCAATATAGCACAGGGACAACCTGATAAAACACTCATAGGTTGTATACTTACATGATTTACTTTATACCTTATGGTCTATAATTGATTTAGACAGAGAAAAATGAAATATTGGCAGTCTATGTCTAGGAGAAAAGTCTTTGCTACTACAACCTAAGTTTAATAAGGGTCAGAGACTCTACAAGAGCAAATTAGTACTTTATTTTAGTGACAAGGGACTAACTGAGGAGTCAGAAAATTAAGTTACCTAAATTTAGAGTCAGAAGAACAGAAATTTGGCTATGTACAAATGTCAATTTTTAATTATGTTAGAGCATCTACTATGGTCAATGAGTGCCAAAGGGGGTGGCGGTAACTAATCATGCTTACAATTATGGAATAATATTGGCACTTTTCTTTAAATTAGTCATAGTTAACAATTTATGTGATGATATTAACATCCAATCATTAAAATGTTTAACATTTACCATGTCTTAGGGAATCCATGGGCATGATTAAAGCTATATAGTGAGTATAGTACTAAAGGTAATTTGGAATGAGGACAGATAAGATATGAGGAAACATTTGTGAGAATACTATAATTGTCTGGAGAAAAGAGGCTACAGGGGAAAAATCTTAGATGAGAAATTGATAGATTATTAGATGTAACAAAGAATAATGTTCAAGTAAGAGCCAGTGGCTCATGCCTATAGTACTAACTACTCAGGAAGATGATATAAGAATTGAGAATGAGCCTGAGCAGATAAATTTTCAAGATTTATTTCTGATTAACTAGCAAAAAGCCATAATGCAGGTGTGGCTCAAGTGGTACAGCTCTAGTCATAAAGGGAAAAGCCAATCAAGAGCTTAGGATTCAAGCTTCAGGGATAGGAGGAGGAGGGAAAGAGAGAGAGAGAGAGAGAGAGAGAGAGAGAGAGAGAGAGAGAGAGAGAGAGAGAGAGAGAGAGAGAGAGAGAGAGAGAGAGAGAGAGAGGGAGGGAGGGAGGGAGGGAGGGAGGGAGGGAGGGAGGGAGGGAGGGAGGGAGGGAGAGAAGGAGGGAGACAGTAAGAGAGAGGGAGAGAAGGAGGGAGGGTGAGGGAAGAAGAAAGAAAGAGAGAAGGAAGGAAGGAAGGAAGAGAGGGAGGGAGGGAAGGAGGGAGAGTGGGCCAGGAGTGTGGCCTAGTAGTAGAGTGTGTGCTTAGCATGTTCAAAGCCCTGGGTTTGGTTCCTTAGTACAACAAACACAGAAAAAACTAGAAGTGGTGCTGTGCCTCAAGCGGTAGAGTACTAGCCTTGAGCAAAAGTGTTCAAGGACAGTGCCCAGTTCCTGAGTTCAAGCCCCAGGACTGGCAAAAAGAAAGCGATAAAGAGAAAGAGAGAAAAGAAAGAGATGGGGCAGGAAGGAAGGAAGGAAGGAAGGGAACAAAAAAAAGAAAGAAAAAGTGGGAGGGTAGGAGGAAAGGAGGGGAGAAGCAACTCTAGATATTCTGATTGACTGAGATCTGATTGATCAGGCATGAAGCTATCTCAGGAAGAAAAGTCCATAATATTCAATTTCTACAATAGCCAGAAACTTATTCAGCTGGAAAACAGTATGGCAGTTCCTCAAAAGTCTAAACATAGACCTTCCCTATGACTGAGCAGTCCCATCTGGGCATTTATCTAATAGAACATAAACAACTACAAGGACCAGCACAGCCATGTTCATTGTAGCGTTGTTTACATTAGCCAAGACATGGGCCCAACCTAGATGCCCCTCAATGGATGAATGGATCAAGAAAATGTGGTGGGCTGGGAGTTTGGCCTAGTGGTTAAAGTGCTTGCCTAGCATGCATGAAGACCCGGGTTCGATTCCTCAGTACCACATACATAGAAAAAAGCCTGAAGTGGTGCTGAGGCTCAAGTGGTACAGCTCTAGCCTTGAGAAAATCCAAGGACAGTGCTCAGACCCTGAGCTCAAGCCCAGGACTGGCAAAAAAAAAAAAGAAAAAAGAAAATGTGGTATATATACACAATGGAATTCTAATCATCTGTCAGAAAGGATGATTTGTACCATTTGTAAGAGCATGGAAAGATGGAAAAAAATGAAGTTCATAATTTACTTCATTTATAGTAGCTAGAATGTGCCTATAAATCAATAGTAAACACACTGAATGATTTAAAACTACACATACACACAGAGGGATATGATATTATATATATATATATATATATATACCTTGACGTCAAAGGAGGATATGCATAGGAATAGACAGATGCTCAACTGATATGCACAAATTATCATACAAAATATTTTGCCAGGCATCAGTGGCTCACACCTGCAATCCTAGCTACTCAGGAAGCTAAGATCTGAGGATCATGATTTAAAGCCAGCCCAGGCAGTAAAGTCCATGAGATTATTATCCCCAGTAAACTACTCAGAAAAATCTGGAGGTGGAACTATGGCTTAAGTGACAGAGAGCCACCCTTGAGCATAAGCATGAAGCAGCTCAGGGACACTTTGTCCAGACCCAGAGTTCAAGCCCCAGAACTGGAAGACTACACATACATAAATATGTGTATTATATATATAATAAATGAATAAATAACAAAACAATAATATTTTATGAGATGAACTCCAAGAAAAGGAAACAGATTTTCTTTTAGTTGCTGTGGTTGCTCTTTGTTTTTTTCTTTTCCTTTTGTCTTTTTTGTTTGTATTTGGGAGGGTACGTGTAAGGGGGGCACAGAAAAAGGTGGAATAAGGGGTAACAAATGCAACAGTGGTACTCACTAGATACTATGTGAGAAATGAACTGCACATCTTGTGGGTGGGGATGAAAGGAATAAATAAGAAGGGAGTGAGGGTAGGAGAGACATGGCTCAAAAAGAATTGTACTTGTGGCACAGGAGTGTGGCCTCCTGGTAGAGTGCTTGCCTAGGCTGCACGATGACTTGGGTTCAATTCCTCAGCACCACATACATAGAAAAAGCCAGAAATGGGGCTGTGACTCAAGTGGCAGAGCTCTAACCTTGAGAAAGCCCAAGGACTCAGGCCCTGAGTTCAAGTACCAGGACTGCCCAAAAAAAGAATGAGAAAAGAATTGTGCTTGTTACCTGACTCATATAACTGTAATCCCTTCCATATGTCACACCTACAATAACAATTTTTAAACGTTGCATTGAAAAAAATGAAAATAAAATATCCCAGGAAAAGAATCTTGCCTGAAAGTAAGCCTCTAGTGGTGGACTATTAGCCTACCAAGCACAAGATTCTTGGTACTCAACTACTAGCAAACAAGATACGTTGACAAGGAGTGGACTTGTGATAGTTAATCATGTGAACCTGAGTAGTTTGAGAACTATGAGATTAGTAACATTCATTTGTGGATGTGAGAGTGTTTTCAGCGGAAATTAACTAAGGAGGGAGAACTATCCTGGATGTGGGTCAACTAATCACTAGGCTGGGGCCTAAATGGAATAAAAAGAAAGAGTAAGGAAAAGTCTCACTAGCACAGTTGTGTTCTCTCACACTGCGTCCTGGCTCCCATGAGCTCTCATGCCCTTCCTGCCATGATGGGTTGAAATCTTTGAAACCAGGAACCCAAATAATTCTTTCCTAAGTTGTGTAGTTTAGGTATTCTGTCACAGCAGAGACACCTTGTTTGCGTTGTATCTGAAGAGTATTCTTCATTTCTGTATATATGATTTTAGTCTCAACATTTTGTTTTGGTCCTTTCTTCAATAATAAAATTTCCATTTGGTCTTCTCTTCAAGTTTGATTCTGTTGCCAATTTCTTGTGTCTTTTCTGTGTGTTCTACTATATTCCTTAGAGAAACAATCATAATTTTTTAAATTTCCTTAAACCTTACATCTCTGTCATAATGCATCTCATGAGGATAACACCCTTATATCTTCTTTTGCGTGGATTTCATTTTTCTGGAGGTCTCTTGGTAAAAGTCAGTCATGCTGCATATATCAACAGGAACTGAGATAAATGAGCCTCTACTGTGAAGATTTATATTATGTTGGCCAGAAAGGTTTTAGTTGGTCTTGGCTGTAGATAAAAGAATCCAAAGCTAGTGTTTGAGGCTTTTTTTCTCTTTCTGGACTTAATACTACCTTGACTGCTACTTCTTAAATTCACTGTGTCTCTTGGGACTCTAGGAAGGCGCTGTTAGTGTTGCCCAGGTAACAAGAGAGGAAATCCTATAGTTTTTCAGTATAGTCTGTATTTGTGTAGACTTGTATTGCCGAGTATTTAACTTCACAATCATTTCTTCCTGTAACTTCTCTTCTCTTAAGGTCTAGGTAGTTTTACAGACTAGAGACTTAACATTTGTTTAGACATAAGACTCTGGCTGTATTTCACCATATTGTGCTCCTCATCTTCAAGATGGAGTCTTAGGAATCTTAAGTCTTCAACCTGAGAATCTATTGGACACTATGAAATAGGCGTTCCTTTTGAAATGACAAGTATCTCACTCACATGATGACTCTAGAAATTCATCTAAAAATGCCAATTAATGACATTTTTCATTTTGTTCCAGTACTGTGGCTGGACTACAGAGTCTTTCTTGAATTATTTTACTTACTGCTGGCTCTTCATCTCTTGACCCACACCTCCAACTCAGCTTTTGTTGAATAATTGGAGATGGCCACCTCACAGACTTTTATCCCTGAACTGATTTTGAATCATAATTCCCCAGGTCTCAGACTCTTGAGTAGATGAGATTATAATCATGATTAAAGTCCTGGCTTAAAGGTTCAATGTATGGCTAATGATCTCTTCCATTTCACATAAATGTGTAGAAAAGATGGCCTTTTGGATTGACCTATCACTCAAATTTCCAAGTAGAAATCTACCAGACAAACTCAGTTCTCACATTTTTAAAAAATTGATTTTTATTTTGTCTAGTTTTTCTTATAGTAAGGAGGTGAAATGTATCAATTCCTCTACCCACTGGAGCTGAAACAGGAAGTTAAATATATCGTCTTATGTGAGTAAATCTGTGCTAATTAGTTATAGAGCAGTAAATCACTAATTCCAACAATAAAAAGAGACATCATTAACTTTATTCTTCTAATCACGCAATCACTAAGGAAAGCTAGAGAAGCTTCTAGATATAACTAGCAATCACAAGGTGCCACAAAAAGAATCTGCACATTAACTATTTCCAATGACAAGCCACAATTCCATACATATCATGACCTAGTGATAGCCTTTCACTGAAACATTTTTCAGATTTCATTTCTGCTTCTAAAGCTGACTTTCAGGTATAGTTCCTCATATTTTGGTAATGTAATCCATACCAGAGAATTTGATACTTATCACATACGCTTATATATAAGACTTTTTTTTCATGTTTTATTCCCTTTTGAGTGTAGACCATCCCCAAATTAAAATAGATTTAACATACTATTTTTTTTAGCTTTACAAAGGTGCAAAAGCAATAGATGATAATACAATACACTTCTTAAAAATTTTATTGTCAGTTAATCTATAGAGGGGTTACATTACATTTGTCAGGTAGTAGGTGCATTACTTCTCACGCATTGACACCCTTTCTCGTGTTTTTGTCCCATTTCCCTCCCCCCACCTCCTCCCAATCATCTTGTTTTCTCCCCTTCACTTCCTTATTTTAAATAAAAAATAAACATATATAAAATATACAGGTTGCTGGGTAGTAGCCGTGAGCAACAGCTCCAAATCAGCCACAAAAAAATCAGGAAAACAACCAATTTTCAAGTGTGAATGCAGTTTTCAACCTGTAATATTTTCAGCTTTTATGGATTTATCAATGTATAACCCCATCACAAGCTGAGAAAAAGCTGTATTTGGAACTAATTTCCTTGGCTTCTGGGTCAAGGTCTTCCTTAATCTTTGCTGGTCATTCTAATTTCTGAATTTGGTTGCATATTTTAGCTGCATTGATTGACGCTACTATTTTTGTAAACTTTGAAAGCCAATTTAAAATCTTTTCAATTTCTAATCCAAAAACAGACTTCCATATATTTTTATCATAATTAATAAAAGAGTTACATTATATTCACCAGATAGTGAACTACTTCACAAGTCTTGGACCCCATTTCCCTCTCCCCACCCCCACCCCTCATCTTGTTTTTCCCCCTTCCCTATCCAATTTCAAATAACCAAATATGCATTTATACAATATATAAGATAACAAGGTGAAATACTGTAAAAATATGAGATAACTAGGGGAAAGCAAAAGAGATGAGAGATAACATAGTGAATTAAGGACAACAATCACTCATTATATGGCTTTTGTTTCTATATCCTGGAGGTCCTTTTTTTTAGCATCATTCTATATGGCCTTATGTATCTAGGTTTTGTTATACTGTAAATCTCTGCTAGGAGAGCCCAAGGTTTCTACTGATTATGACAAATGAGGGAAACCATTGAGCCTATGTTCTGCTTGAATCTGGCTTACTTCACTTAATATGATTTTTTCTAAGTCTTTCCATTTCCTTACAAATGGGGCGATATCATTCTTTCTCACAGCATCATAGAATTCCATTGTGTATAAATACCACATCTTGTTGATCCACTCATCAACTGAGGGGCTTCTGGGTTGGTTCCATATCTTTGCTACAGTAAATAGTGCTGCAATGAACATCATTGTGCTAGTGGATTTAGTATGTCCTTGTTAAACTCTTTTTTTAAACCTAGTTAAATTCTTAACACTTCCACCTTTAGCTTCCTTTACAAATATAAATTGGGGGATGGGGCAGGTTTTAAAAGTGAGACAATTTCCCCTTTGTACATTGTCTGTGGATGACCAGTGGTGTTGCACATTTTTCTGAGAGGCTTAATGGATCACTAAAATTATAAGGTAAACATTAATCATCAAAAAGTTACTAATTGGTAGATAATACTAAATTAGAATAAGATACCTGTGGAGGTATATATACAAGTACAATTATTTATACTCCACATAATATGTATTTTAGGTACAAGATAGAACTTGAAGAAAAGGAATATAGTATGAAAGTAATAACAATTAGAAAAATAGAATATGTTTGTGGAACTTGAACTCAGGGGCTGGATGCTGTCTCTGAGGTCTTTTACTCAAGGGTAGCACTCTACTACTTTGAGCCACATCCCCACATACAGTTTTCTGGTGGTTAATTGGAGATAAGAATCTCATGGACTTACTTCCCTGGGCTAGCTTTGAACTACAACTCTCAGACTTCAGCCTCAAAGATAGCACACAGGTCCTGAGTTCAATCCCCACAACTGGCACCCCCTCCAAAAACACGTAAAACCTGAATATAGACACAGTTACTCCAGTTCAGACTAACATAGTAGAAAGTGTAAAGAAATTAAAATAGAAAAAAATGATATTTAAACAGGTCATTACACTTTTCTTTCAATGACTTATTGAATAGATTTTGGTTTTTGCTATCTTTACACAACATGAGTTGGTTCTATGTTCTACGATATAGTCCATCTTTAAACCAACAAGCTGGATGAACTGAAGAAACCATGTTAACTCCCTTAGTTTGTCTCATTACAATAATAAAATAAAACAATCTGATTATCCTGCCAATATTTAAAACTTAATCTCTCAGTTCTGCAGGCTGGAGACACATTAATAAGAATGGTGTGAAATTCCTCTGGATTATAAATTACTATTTCACAATTAGCATCCTGCCTAGCATAAGTGTAATTACTTAATAAATATTAGTTATTTATATATATTTCCAAGAATCTTATGCAATTCTGCTCTTAAATTTTAGCTAATATATATTATATTTAATTTTTAAATTTTATCATATTGTAAAGATGTTGTACAGAGGGGTTGTAATTACATAAGTAAGGTAATGCTTATATTTCCTTTTTAACAATGTTACCCCCTCCTGCATTTAATACATTATATTCAAAAGTCCAGTTCTACTCACTTGGTCCCTCTATTGATTGAATCACCCTTTAATAGCTTTTAAAACATGTCTACATGATTGACCAAATAATTAACTTTCCACAACATTTAAATTCTATTAAGATCCACACTCAAACTTATGTCAGAATAAAAATATATTATGGCACATTCCATATAAGCCATTTCATTAATAGTATGGCTATAACTTCAAATTCTTCAAGGCACAAAAAGCTATAAATATTTCATGACAGATTCAGGCTATTAAATCGCACTTAGAATTCAGAAATCCACTAGCCAGACAAAGGTAATGGCACTGGCATCAAAGTGTCAAAAGATTCACCTGGTAAAGAAAAAAACACACATTTTATTTAAGCAGGAGTCAATGCTTAGCAAGCTTAGCTCCCTGGAAGGGTCATGATTTCAACGCAATTACTTCTCAGCTGTCAGAATCCAAAGGTCAGATTTGACCATTTGCTATTTTTAAATGTACTTAGTCCATCTATCTCTCAGCTAGCCTAGAATTCACAGTAACTATATTACTAATTTTCAGTGCTGGAAGAGAGAAAGGGGACCCTATGAGACAAAAAGTCCATGAAATGGATAGTCAATAATCAATTTAATAAGCTGGGTAGACTTGAAATGTTGTTTATAAACTGTTAGTGAGATTGTAAGCCATTTTTATTCTGTCATACACACCACAAAACAAGGAGACTCAATTTTCAAACATTTTTGCCAAATTACTCTTACTTTTATGATAAAGATTTTAAAAATATTTTGTTGTTTTTAATCTTTCTATAACCTAATGCAGACTATTTAACACTGTTAAAGTCAATTACTTGATATATGATTTGTGAAGAAATACAATTTTTGCTCTGGTATCATTAATTCTATAAAAATCTAAGGCAATTAACTGGGCACAGTGGTTCACACCTAAAATCTGAGCTACTCAGGAGGCTGAGATCTGAGGATCAAGGTTCAAGGCCAGACCGGGCAATACAAAGCCAAGAGACTTATCTCCAATTATTCATTAGAAAATGGGAAGTAGGGCTATGGCTCAAGGGGTAGGGCAGTAGCCTTGAGCTGAAGAGTTCAAGGACAGCGCCCAGGCCCAGGGGTAGGACAGTAGCCTTGAGCTGATGAGCTCAAGGGCAGGGCCCAGGCCAGAGTTCAAACCCCATGACCAACCCCCCCACAAAAAAATTAAGACAATTATGTTACACTAAATTTTCAATCACTGTTTTCCTGGACCCTCAATTGCTTTTTTTTTAAGTTATATAATTTGATTTTATTATTGAGGTATTGTACAGAAGGGCTACCATCTCATAAGCCAGGTAAGGACTACATTTCTTTTTTTGGAGACTTTTATCCCTTTGCTTTTCTCCAGCTCCCCCCCCACCCCTCCCTCAAGTTGCATAATACCTTGACTGCCTTTGTTGATCATTTCTCCCTCACTTTCTGTGCATCCTTCCCATCCCTCTCAAAAGACAAAAAAAAGAACAAACAGAAAGACAAAGGATAAAAAATCCCAAAAGCTAAAAAACAAACCCCACCATCAAGAACAAAACCCATGTTTCCACTTCCTGGAATTTGTTTCAATAACAGTATTTTATATGTTCAGAGGAGTTTTGCCTTTGGCTTCCTCCCCTAGGAATAGCCTCCTCTAGCCTCACTGTGTGTGTAAATATCTAGAGTCCTGGGTAATTTGTCATGCCCTTAAGTGCTTTAGCTCTAACTTTCACCTCAAAGAGAAAATATGCACCATTTGTTTCTCTGTGGACCCTCATTTCCAAGTTACAAAACTGCAGATACTCTTCAGCCTATAATAAGGCCATCATAAATTTAAAATATCTAAGTCAGCCAAGCACCAGCATCTCATGCCTATAACCTTAGCTACTCAAGAGGCTAAGATCTGAGGATCATGGTTTGAAGCCACCCTGAGCAGGAAAATCATGAGATTCACCTCCAATTAATCACAGAAACGCTGGGAGTAGAGCTGTAGCTCAAGGAGTAGAGTACTAGCCTTGAGAGATAGTGCCCAGGACCAAGACAAGCAGGAAAAAAAATCTTAAGTCCCCAGCATCAAATACAAACCACACTGTAACCTATACTTAGACAGCTCAAGTTTTGACTTTTTCATATGTTTTAGGGGTAATATGAATTTAATCCAAGGCCTTCTAATATACTATCACTTGAACCACCATACCCCAGTCTTTTTAAATTTTAATTTCTTTTTCAAATAGAGTCTCATTCTTGTACACAAGCTTTTGGCTGACAATGATTCTCCTACCTCACCCTCCTCAGGTAAGATCACAGGCCAGCACAGCCATGCAGTTTCAACAAATTGCAAATAATTAGACTAGGGCTAAGACTACTGAATTCAGCAAAATGTATGTCTACTTTACTTTGACTTAAAAAAAACTGGCATGTTAGAGGATGTAAGCACCAAGACACATTCTTCTATTTAGAAACAATATAGCTTTCAAATGGGAAGACAAAGTCATACCCATGTATTCTTTTAGTTGGTTTAAGTCTATCACCTTGCATAGTCACCTAGCTTGAGGAAACTATAAGACTATTTATTTTAGAAATGGAATTCAAAGTGACTAAACAGAGTATTTCCCTCCAGTATAAATCAACCCAATACTTACAAGTTCCATTTTAATAAGTAAATTTGTTCATTATGCACATCAAATTTCAACGTTAATTAATCTCTTTCTAGAAAACCTTGAATAATAAAATTCAAACAGAGTATGAATTATAATTTACATGCAATTTGATTTCTAGTTTGATAAATTATTTTCTCATACTGACTTGCATTTTAATTGGAAAGGTGATGATTCTAGGTAGCTAGAAATTTTAGCTGTGGGACTTTTTATCAAGACATATGCAAATAAAATTTTAAAAAGAAAGTTAGGGGCTAGATGGCTCAAGGAAAAATGCTTTGAGAGGGGATAATTTTTAAAAGAAAAATTAGCCAGAGATGAAGACAGGTTACCCCATTTTAAGACTGGCAAAAACTCTTCTTCCTAACAATGGCATAGTCTTTGGACAGGGTCAGGAGAATCAGTTCATTGCTACAACTATTAGCCCTCTGGTTTATCCCAATATAGGAGGACAAGTATTTTCCAATGAAGAACAGAGAATAAAAACAGCAAAGAGAAAGTTAGATAACTTAGACAGAGCTCAGTGCTATTTGAAACAGGATTGAAGAAACAAAGCTGACAATTATTCAGTGTTGAGATAAATAAAACTAGGCCAAAAGAATCCTGTTTCTCAGAAATGTAAGCCTTAACTATACAGTGACTAGGAGCTAAAAAGCGCATGGCATCATGGGAAAACAGATGTACAGCTCTCTCCAGATGAATGAAATTTAAGGATTCTGAGCCTATGAGTGTATAGAAGTTTTTAATCCACAGATTCTTGACAGGTTAATAGTCCCAGCATGATTAGATACATAGCATGTAGTGGCATAGGCTGATAAAGAGCATAAAGAGGCCAGAGAGGTGTCGGGACTGAGAGAAATTTATTTATTCTGCAGAAATGTATACTCATTAGAATAATAAATCTGGGGATAAGCCTAAGGTCAGGCAATTCTAACAAGCACCCAGGTAATCACACCGCCCCCATGACAACATGGAACACAGTTTGACAAAGGAATTAGAGGACCAAAACAACTTCTAGAGATGAGAAAAAGTAAAATATTCTTCCCACTGATTATGGAGTAATACAAACAAGAAATTGATAAAGTATATCAAGATATTGCAAGAGCACAGTCAAACAACAAATTGCTGAGCTAAAATTCTGGTCATCACTTTCTTAGCAATTCCTGTTAGTTTGAGCAGCCCAACACCCAGAAAACAAAACTAAACTAAACAAAAACCTGAGCACCAGTGGCTCACACCTGGAATCCTAACTATTCAAGAGATTGAGTTCTTGAGGATTGTAGTTTAAGGGTAGCCCATTAAAAAAAAAAGCCAAGAGATTCCATCTCCAATTAACCAGCAAAATGCTGGGCTGAAGGTATGCTCGAATGGTAAAATACCACAATAGCATGCAAGCTAAGCAAACATGAGGCCAAGTTCAAACCCTGGTATTGGAGAAAAACATCCATGTGCATTTCTTTATCAATGAATATTTCACCACACTACTATTAATTAAATAATACTAAATCTTAATGAGATGTCATTAAATTTGATAATTTCCCATAAATATTACTTCTTAATCCTAATGACAAATATTGTAGACCATAGGTAAATTTGTGAATTACTATGAATGTAAGCTACTACCTAACAGAAAACAGCTTCATCTTATTAAATCCACTAGCACACGATGTTCATTGCAGCATTATTCACCATAGCAAAGATATGGAACCAACCCAGATGTCCCTCAGTTGATGAGTGGATCAACAAGATGTGGTATTTATACACAATGGAATTCTATGCTGCTGTTAGAAAGAACGGCATCGCCCCATTTGTTAGGAAATGGAAAGACTTAGAAAAAATCATATTAAGTGAAGGAAGCCAGATTCAAGCAGAACTTAGGCTCAATGGTTTCCCTCATTTGTCATAATCAGTAGAAACCTTGGGCTCTACCAGCAGAGATTTGCAATAGAGCAAACCCTAGATACATAAGGCCATACAGTATGACGCTAAATGAAAGGACCTCTAGAATATAGAAACAAAAGCCATATAATGAATGATTGTTGTCCTTAAGGTACTATGTTCTCTCAGCTCTTTTGCTGGCCCTTGGTTATCTCATATTTTACAGTATCTCATTTTGTTATCTGATATATCGGATATATTTGTATTTGGTTATTTGACATTAGATAGGGAAGGGCGAAAGCAAGATGAGGGGTGGGGGTGGGGGAGAGGGAAATGGGGACCAAGACATGTGAAAGAGTATCAATGTATGTGAATTAATGCACCTTCTATCTGGCAAATATCATGTAACCCTTCTATTTATTACAATAAAAATATATGAAAAAAACAAATTCATCTCTCTTAGTAAGGATATTTTTGCCATTAACCATCAAGTAGGTAACAAGAGATCAACATATACCTACAGGAGACATAGAAACAAGGAGCATGAGAGAGAATTCCAGAATACACAAGCTTAGCAGACTAACTTTGCAATGCCATGTGGAAACTGTGAAAATGAGCAATGAGTATGATGATCCAAAAGTAGAGAAGTCAGGTGTCTAGATGTGTAACCCATGTATAAACTATGTATAAACCAAATGACAATCACATCTATTCTAGATGATAGGATATGTACAATACATTGAATTAAGCACAGTTGGACAAAAAGCTGGAACATAAAGGATGATGTGCAAGGTCAATTATTGACACTGCATGTAAAAGAAATTATACACCTAAAGGACTGCTTACAAGTTGGATCTGGCTGGCATCTGAAAACCTGGATTTTAAGAAGAAACTTTTGTATGTCTAGAACTGTTAAGCATAGTACACTATTGTGAAACTTACACTGAGCTGGAGTTTATCAGCTAGGAAGAGCACATTATATTACCAGACATGATTAGAAGCATTGGGAACTGAGTCTCTTCTAGCCTGCCCTTACACATAATGTTTCACTTGTATCATTATCACTCCCCGCTGGGAATTAAATGCATCTTCTGTGATACCTATGTGAGAACTCCTGTGGGGATGGCAGGGGAAATCTGGGAAAGAGCAAAGGAATGAGTGACAGTGTTCAAAAAGAAATGTACTCTTCATCTGAATTTGTGACTTTACTCCTCTGTACATCATTACCTTTCCAATAACAATAAAATATGCAAAAGAAGAAGCTCACACTGGCTTTCCTTTCCTATATCAACATAACCTTTTTTTCCTATTGCCCATTTTTCTTTCCATCCTTCTACTACATAAAAGATCATAGCCGCAACAAACCAACCCTAATCCCAGTAGAAGGAAGGAAATTACTAAAATCAAAGCAGAATTAAATGAATTGGAATCCAAAAAAACTATAGAAAGAATCAACAAAACAAGGAGTTGGTTCTTTGAAAGAATTAACAAAATTGACAAACCCTTAGCAAATCTTACCAAAAAAAGAAGGGAGCATACCGAAATAAACAAAATCACAGACGAAAATAGTAATATCATAACAGAAATTACCAAGATCCAGAGTATCATGAGGGAATACTTCTCAAAACTTTACATGAACAAATTTGAGATTCTAGAAGAAATGGGTGAATTCCTAGCCAATATTAACATACCCACACTGAACCAAGAAGAACTAACCCAACTAAACAGGCCTATTTCAAGCACTGAAATAGAAATGGCAATAAGAGAACTTCCACCTAAGAAAAGTCCAGGGCCAGATGGATTCACAGCTGAATTCAATAAGGCATTCAAAGCAGAGCTCACATCAATACTCCTCAAGCTCTTCAACAAAATTGAAAATGAAGGTTCTTTACCAAACTCATTCTATGAAGCCAGCATAACCCTCATCCCCAAACCAGACAGAGATTCATCAAAGAAAGAGAACTATGGACCTATTTCTTTGATGAATATTGATGCAAAACTTCTCAACAAAATACTGGCCAACTGGCTACAACAACTCATCAAAAAATTATACACTATGACCAAACTGGATTCATCACAGGGAGGCAAAGCTGGTTCAACATACGCAAATCAATTAATACAATTCAACACATCAACAGGAGCAAGGACAAAAATCACAGGATTGTTTCAATAGATGCAGAAAAGGCATTTGGCAAGATACAACACCCCTTTATGTTAAAAGCTCTGGAGAAACTAGGAATCCATGGAACATTCCTCAGTATAATAAAGGCTGTATATGACAAACCCACAGCTAGTATTATACTTAATGGCGAAAATCTAAAGCCATCCCCTCTAAAATCAGGAACGAGACAAGGATTCCCACTCTCTCCACTCCTCTTTAACATAGTATTAGAATTCCTAGCCAGTGCAATAAGGTAAGAAGCAAGCATAAAGGGGATCCAAACAGGGAAAGAGGAAGTAAAACTATCCCTCTTTGCAGATGACATGATCCTGTATTTAAAGAATCCTATAGACTCCACTCCCAAGCTCCTTGAGCTGATTCAAAACTTTGGAAGAGTAGCAGGTTATAAAATTAACCCTCAAAAATCAACTGCCTTCCTCTACGCCAACAGTGAGAGCAACGAGGCAACAATCAGGAAAGAAAATCCTTTTGCAATAGCCTCAAAGAAAATAAAGTACCTAGGAATTACCTTAACTAAGAATGTAAAGGACCTTTTTGATGAAAACTTTAAAACCCTGAAAAAGGAAATTAAAGCAGAACTGAGGAAAAACCTCCCATGCTCCTGGATTGGAAGAATCATCATCATGAAAATTACAATCTTGCCAAGGGCTACATACAAATTCAATGCAATACCCATCAATACCCCAATGTCATTCTTTAAAGAAACAGAAGAGGCAATCCAAAATTTCATATGGAATAATAAAAGACCCCATATAGCAAAAACACTTCTTAGCAGAAAGAATAGCGCAGGAGGAATTTCAATACCAAATTTTAGACTCTATTACAGAGTTACAGTGACCAAAACAGCTTGGTACTGACACAAGAACAGGCCTGAAGACCAATGGAATAGAACTGAGCACCCAGATATTAAACCACAGACCTATGGCCACCTAATCTTTGACAAGGGAGCCAAAAAAATAGAATGGAAGAAAGATAGCCTCTTCAACAAGTTGTGCTGGTAGAAGTGGTTAAGCAACTGCAGAAAATTAAATTTGGATGCTTCTTTGGCACCCTGCACCAGGAGTAACTCCAAATGGATCAAAGACCTGGAGGTAAAAGCTGACACACTGAAAATTTTACAAGAAGGAATAGGAAATACACTAGGCCTCCTTGGCACAGGTTAAAACTTTCTTAATAAGGACCAAGAACCACAACAAATCAGAGAAAGGCTGGATAACTGGGACTGCATTAACCTGCAGAGGTTTTGTCTGGCAAAGGACATAGCTAGTAAATTAATTAGGAAGCCTACAGAGTGGGAGAAGATCTTCACCAACCATACAACAGACAAAGACCTCATATCTAAAATATATCAACAGCACAAAAAATTGAATCACTCCAAAACTAATCTCTAAAGTAACAACCATCCCATTAAAAAATGGGCCAAATGGGGGGGGGGGATTGGCCTAGTGGTTAAAGTGCTTGCCTAGCATGCATGAAGACCCGGGTTCGATTCCTCGGTACCATATACATAGAAAAAAAAAGCCGGAAGTGGGGCTGAGGCTCAAGTGGTAGAGCTCTAACCTTGAGAAAGTCCAAGGACAGTGCTCAGGCCCTGAGCTCAGGCCCAGGACTGGCAAAAAAAATGGGCCAAAGACTTAAAGAGAGTCTTCTCTGAAGAAGAAATAAAAATTGCCTATAGACACATGAAGAAATGCTCAACATCTCTGGCCATAAAAGAAATGCAAATCAAAACAACTCTAAGATTCTACCTCATTCCAGTTAGAATGGCCAGGATCAAGAAAACTAATAACAACAGATGCTGGAGGGGATGTGGCCAGGAGGGATCACTACTACACTGCTGGTGGGAGGGCAAACTCATTCAACCACTATGGAAAGCAGTATGGCAGTTCCTCAAAAGACTAAACATAGAGCTTCCCTATGACCCAGCAACTCCACTACTTGGCATTTACCCAATCATCCAAACACAAGGACATACTAAATCCACTAGCACAACAATGTTCATTGCAGCATTATTCACCATAGCAAAGATATGGAACCAACCCAGATGCCCCTCACTTGATAAGTGGATCAACAAGATGTGGTATTTATACACAATGGAATTCTATGCTGCTGTTAGAAAGAACAGCATCGCCCCATTTGTTAGGAAATGGAAAGAGTCAGAAAAAATCATATTAAGTGAAGGAAGCCAGACTCAAAGTAACTTAGGCTCAATGGTTTCCCACATTGCTCATAATCAGTAGAAACCTTGGGCTCTCCTAGCAGAGATTTGCAATAGAGCAAAACCTAGCTACATAAGGCCATACAGTATGACGCTAAATGAAAGGATCGCTAGGATATAGAAATGAAAGCCATATAATGAATGATTGTTGTCCTTAAGGTACTATGTTATCTCTCAGCTTTTTTGCTGTCCCTTGGTTATCTCATATTTTACAGTACCTCATTTTGTTATCTGATATATCGGATATATTTGTATTTGGTTATTTGAAATTGGATAGGGAAGGGGGCAAAACAAGATGGGGGGGGAATGGGGACCAAGACATGTGAAAAGGTATCAGTGTATGTGAATTAATGCACCTTCTATCTGGCAAATATCATATAACCCTTCTATTAATTACAATAAAAATACATGAAAAAATTGTAAATAAAATAAAAGATCATAGCCATAACTCTTGACTCTACATTGAGTTCTGTGATTACTCCTTAACCAATCCAGAAGTGTTCACTTTCCAATATTATAATTGACTTGCAAAGAGAAAAGGCTTGCTTTGGCTCCATTTTTGAGGTTTTTATCCTTCTGTCATTGCACACTATGCAGGCCACATGAGGTACAAAAGTACTTATCTCATAGCAATAAAAGAAAAAGAAGGAAGAGGAGAAAGTGGAGGAGAAAGAGAAGGAACAGCAGTATTGGGATCCCATTATCCCATTGAAAGGCAAGCTAGTGATCTAAAGATCTCCCAGGAGGTTCCACCTCTTAAGGCTCTACATCTCAAAGGCTTTAACATACAGGCCTCTGGGGTACAGGGAAAGGGTTCCTTCCACCTCCAAAATACAGCAACTGGGTATATAGTCTTATAGGCCTTAACACCTCACTCACAGATATAGGCATATAATTAGTACAAGCAAAGCCATAGACATGAGCTTGGGTCATGTAAACAGTCTTCAACTTCCCAGCTTTAGAGCACCAGCATTTATCTACGTTCACATTGGTACTTGAAGACAATCTTCCCTTTTTTTCATTATAAATCTCTGCATTGTTTTCACAAATTGACAACCCTTTCTCCTTGTGTTCCCCTAGCCCATAGTGTTTTAGTTTCTGTCTTTCCATCAATAGGATGACTGACCTAGAAACAATTTAGCATCAACAAACTGTACTGTGAGCACTTTCTTCCCTTGTCTACCACTTCTGTCCTTACTGCCTCCTGAAACAAGAGATTTTTTTGTCTTTCTTTAGATAAATTTCTATTAGACATTTATTACATGCAAATGGGATAAAATCCTAACATAATACGGGAGCTCCTTAGCTGTTCGACCCTTGCCCACTTCCCTGGCTTCCTCTTTCGTCTCCTTTTCTTAACTGCACCTGTGTGGGCCTTTTCAGTGGAGTAACTGGAAAGCACATAGGGCCTACCTTTCTTGGCCTCTAGCTTCATAACATCTTGAATCGCACCTGGAGGTCATTAAGTACTGAGGAATTTTGCAAAGAACAAATGAATGCAGTCACTGCCCCAGATACTGGATTGTTTTTAAGAGCTAAACAAAATAGTCTTTTCACAAATTGATTCTTCTTAAGAGGTGAACTAAATAAATAGATGCCCCTGGAACACAAAGAATATTTTTAAGTATAAATGAAACTAGAAGAATAAAATATTACCTTTTTAAAAAACTCATCAATGGGAAGTCAATGAAAAGTTAGAGATGATTATTAACTGGTACAATTTAAATAGTCACTTCTCCTAATTCTTTCCAAAACATTCATCCTAGTCTAGAAGTAAACATCTTCAGTTCACAAAGCTTCTATTCCCTTCTCTCCTCCTACTCCTTTTAAATTCTTCCTGAAAGTTCTGTAAGGGAAATCTTTATATTGTTGCTTTTGCTTATAAAGGCATTTGAACTCATAGTTCAGTGTTTACTCAGCTGGCAGTCTACCCGTGTATCTCCATCCCCAGTCAGGCTCTCAGTTGGTTATTTTGGAGATAGAAACTCATAGACATTTCTGCCAGGGCTAGTTTCAGACCAAGATTCTCTAGACCTCTATTCTTGAGTAACTAGGATTACAGGTGTGAGCCATTCGTGGCCAGCCATAATAAGAAAGATCATTATAAAACATGATTCTAATATGCTACTTCAGTGGTTGAAATAAGGAATAGGGTAAGAAATAACTTCGTGTGCTAGGCAGTGAAAGATGACAGATCATATCACAGGAAAGGCACTGCACAAATCCAAGGAAAGAACAAAACCCCATAATGTGACATTTTTAATGGAAGATACCTCTGTTTCCTTCCTCAAATTCAAACTCAGTTTTCCTGAGCTGTTCTGTTTAATCATGTTTCCAAAAGCAAGTATACCTACTAAACAGTTTTTAAACCTTCTCCACTCATTAAAAAATAATTCTTCCTGGATAATCTTTCAAGTATCACCTGACTGCAGTCATTTCTATGTGATTGACAGTTCAAGTTGCCTGCCTATCTATCTCTGAACTATAGAAGTCAGATCTCTTCAGAGAGATGGCTAACAACTCAAGTTTCAATTAAAACTCAAATTAAACTTACCTTGTCAATAAAATACATTGTTCCCTTTGTATTCCTTGTACAGATGAACTTCATATCAGTGATCCATTATCAATATAAGACATGCAGAGAAATGAACAAAAAATGATGTGCTTCACTTTCTTCATTCGTACATTGCAACTTTTAAAGGTAAAAATAGGCTATGATTTTCCAAGTCATCTAATCATATATTAAGTTACCCCATTGCTCTATTCTAATATTAATTTTTATTAATATAGTAATCAAAGTCCTGGTTCCTTTAATTTTTTGTCATTTGTGGGGCTTGAACTCTGGGCCTGGGTGCTGTCTCTGAGCTCTTCAGCTCAAGGCTACTCTTACCCCTTGAGCTACAATACCACTTCTAGATTTTTTTCCTAGTGGTTACTTGGGGATAAGAGTTTCATGGTCTTTAGTGCCCCAGCTGGCTTTGGACCGCAATCCTCAGATCTCAGCCTTTTGAGTAGCTAGGATTATAGGCATGAGCCACCATGCCTGGCAGCCCAATTCATTTCTACAACAGTGTTTCTCAAGCTTCATTGTTGGTTTGGAATTTTAATAACAGTTATCACCTTTACTGAATGCTTACTAGATACTAGGCACACTCATCAGTACTTTATACATTTTAGTTCACTTCAATTATCAAATTATTCACATTAAATGTGTAGAAATGTGAGACTTTTGTCCGATTCAAGGCCTAAGAGATTGCAGTTTTCAATAAATATTCAAGAGCAATTATTATTTGTGTGTGTGTGTGTGTGTGTGTGTGTGTGTGTGTGTGTGGATGCTAGTAGTGAACTTGAACTATGGGACTAGTGCACTCACATGGCTTTTGTGCTTGAAGTTATCATTCTACCGCTTGAGCCACAGTCCACTTCTGAGTTTTGGCTGAATAATTCTTGATAAGAGTTTCATGGACTTTTCTGCCCCAGCTTCAAATCACAATTCTCAGAGCTAAACTCGTGTATATCTAGTATTATGGTCATGAGCTACTCCTGTCAGACTACATGTGGTTTTATGGAATATTGATCTTATACCACTAACTAAACTCCTAGCATCACCTTCTTAATTCATGATCCAATTCTAGTCCTTCCTTGTTGTTACATTTTGTATTTTTTGATGGGGGTTTTAAGATCTTTCAATCCTCTCAATTAGGATTGCTTCAGTAATGCATAATATACCATCTCTTCTCCAATGGACATAGTCCTTCACTTTTAGTAACTGTAAACTTCTAACTTAAAACATGGCTTCTACCTAACACTGATTGTTATGTTAATATTATCATATTTTCTCAATCTGAAGACATCCTTCTGATCATTCTTAAGAGACTGGTGCTCTACTGAATCAGAGATCAGCTAGTCTAAATAAATATCATCCATACATCAGTACTTGAAAACATCGAGTCTAGGGACTGAGGATATGACTTAGTGGTAGAGTGCTTGCCTAGCATACATGAAACCCTGGGTTTGATTCCTCAGTACCACATAAAAAGAAAAATCCACAAGTAGCCCTGTGGCTCAAGTTGTGTGGCACTGTGACACAAATAGTAGAGCACTAGCATTGAGCACAGAGTGGCTTAGAGATAGAATATTGGTCCTGAGTTCAAGCCCCACAACTAGCAAATTATATATATATATATATATATATATATATATATATATCAAGTTTATTTCTTCCTTTGCCATAATAAAAGAATATGAATAATTGTATCACATGTCATGGTGATTAATATGCACATGGAGTATGTGATTCTGATCTGATTCATAAAGTCACAAACAAATCCAGGACATTTCCATGTACTGGTTCCACTACCTTCCATAAATTTCACTCATAAATACAGTATAAATATTATATCTATCTATATGATTACCTAAAGCCACTACACTCCAATTCTATTCCATAATTTTTTTATTTCCAAAATAGGAGCTGAGCACTGGTGGCTTATGGCTGTAATCCTAGCTATTCAAGAAGCTGAGATCTGAGGATCACATCTCAAAACCAGCCTAGGTAGAAAAATCCTTGTGAGACTCTTATCTCCAATTAACTGCTCAAATATCAGAAGTGACACTGTTGCTCAAGTGGTAGAGCATTAGCCTTGAACACAAACAATGCCCAGACCCTGAATTCAAGCCCCACAACAGAAAAAAAAATTCTAAAAAGAAAAGCAGAAGAGCTCAGGGACAGTGCCCAGGCCCAGAGTTCAAGCCCCATGATTGACAAAAAAGAAAAAAAAGAAGAAAGAAAAGCTGAGTTGAAATAAACCCAAATGTAATTGAACTGTTACTGACAATGTCTTTATAGTTTCCCACCACACAAATACGTTAAACATCGGCTTAAGTGTATACAACTATTGACTAAACATTGATAGCATCCACTTTAAGGGATAAAAATAGAGGGCTGTAACTTATAGCTCAGAAAGTCATGCATACCTTAAGGTAAAGTAACAACATTTTATTTGACCATATTACAAAGGCTAAAATGAATTAACCATATAAAATATAATTGCAATTCTTAATGCCTCTAAGGTCCTAACTGTAAATCCCACAAAGCTAGTAAAGTCTGATACACTGATATGAATTGCCAGATAGTACAGTAATATGTTAACTCACATGGCCCATTTAATGTGAGCTATGGTGCTTGGGTAGAAAAGGCCAATTAAAGATGAAGAGTTACGAAGTGTTTTGTCAGCCCTGCGAATGAGGACAGACCCGGTGCACTCTATTGCCATTTGGTGCCTAGCACTTACCTAAATCATCCAACCTACTGGAGACTTATAAAGTAATTCCAATCCTTCTAACTCAATTCACTGGAAACTATCCCTAGAGAAAGGCTCAATATTTCCCACTAGACTTTTGTCTTTCCGTATAGTTATTGCAAACATTTTTTTTCCTAGCTAGAGCACATAATCCCAAGTCTATCACCTACTATCTTTGGCAGGCTAAGCCACTGTTTTCTAATCAATCATAAGAATATGGGTCACACTGGCATAAGAGGATATCAACTACTCATTCAAACTCCCCAAAATCCATAAGATGGTCTCAATGAAAAAATGTAATTGGGAAATGATATGCAAAAGAAATATAGGACCACCGAAGGACCACCAAGTAGGTATAAGATTTTAATGTGTTGAGTATTATAAAAAAATTCTTACCATTTACTTCTATTAATATTAGTAACATCCTTGCCCCTGATTTAGAATAGCACTTCTCTCAAGGGTTTCTGTGAGAGGAGGTGAGGATAAACGATTTTAAAAGAAATTTAAAAGACTTAAACCATGCATTACTCAGAGGAAAAGATGAGGGCTGAATAAAACACATAGGTAGCAACATCCTTAATCCTCTTATCTTGGTCAAGTACTCAAGTTAGAACTCAGTAGTTGGCAAGTGCCACAGGAGCTACCTCTCTAGTCCTTCTTTTAATTTTTTTTGTCAGTCATGGGGCTTGAACTCAGGGCCAGAGCGCTGTCCCTGAGCTCTTTTGCTCAAGGCTGGTGCTCTTTCACTTTGAGCTATACCACTACTTCTGGTTGTCTGGTGGTTAGTTGGAAGGTCTCACAGACATTTCTGCTTGGGGCTGGCTTTGAACTATAATCCTCAGATCTCAGTCTCTTGAGAAGCTAGGATGAGAGGCAAGAGCCGCCAGCATCTTGCTTTTTGCTATTGCTGTTTTTTGTTTGTTTTTGGCTTAGTCTTAGACACAGTCCCTTATTTTGAAGTCCTGGTGCTTCAGTTCTGCTAAGTATGTCTCCTGCCTAGGTAGGGTTACAGCTATGTGTCAGTATGCCCAGTTTATTAGCTGGGCTGGCCTCGAAACACAATCTTCGTGATCTTTATCCCTGAGTATCTGGGATTACAGGCATGTTACCACATCTGACCTCATCATGCCATTATTTATTTTCTGAGATTCCTCCTTCTCATTCTGATCAGAGAAGCAAGCAGTGACTCACTAAAGCATGAAAGAATAATTCATACCTTTGGTCATCTTGGTCATTGTGCATGTGCTTTTTTTAAAAAAAATAATAATCTAAGATTCACTGTGACATAAAATCAAATGAGCTTGAAGATTTCCCCACTCACCCATCAAAATTAGGAAGTTTGTGTCTTATTGATAGGTATTATGTCACTGAATATAAGAAAAATAAGGGGAGGGAATGTGGCTTAGTGGTAGAGTGCTTGCCTAGCATCCATGAAGCCCAGGGTTCATTCCTCAGTACCACATAAACAGAAAAGGCTGAAAGTGGTGCTATGGCCCAAGTGGTAGAGTGCTAACCTTGAACAAAAGAAGCTCAGGGACAGTGCCCAGACCCTGAGTTCAAACCCCAGGACTAGCAATAGAAAATGCAATTGTTAACTTGTTACTATTCCCCTTCAAGCTAAGATGATGTCACTTCATTGGCTCTAGAATACAAACAACCTGTAACATGATTTTGGCCTAAGCCACATTTAAACATAAATATTCTCCAAGCTACCTCCAGATTTCTTGAGTTAATTGGTCTCGAGTAGAGAACAACTAAGGTTCCAAAACAATATAATGAAGCCAATTGAGGCACAAGAAGTTCTTGTGCAAGAAGGTGAACCTGTATCCAGTACCATTTATGTCAAAGTAGACAAAAAAACCTGTCAATGTGTATACTTTAGGTACATGGTGAAAAGGCACAGGAAGTCAACCTGTTCACAGCAATGTTATGCTATAACTAATTCTGATCAGTTACCATAGCTCAATGAGATGCAAAATTCTGGTGGAAGTAGATGGAGCACAAAGTGAATTTTATGAAACTTGTCTTCAGTCTACTTACCATTGTTGTCTTCCTTCTAGAGAGTATCACAGAACTGTTTGACAAGCATTGTCTTTACTATAGTCCTTAGCACAGCAGGTATTTCTCCACTTCAGATAGAGGAAGTGTTCATGGAAACCATAAGTAACCCCAGAAAGGTTACTCAGCATTCTCTGTCACTCCAACTGGGAAAATAATAGCCACTTTAATACAAGTAATATCTTTCTTTCGAAGAGAATAATACACAATCCTATGTGCAGAAAAGTGACAAGAATTACAACATTTTCCTATCTTGACCCACGGATTTAGCAAAATCCAAAGCTTTTATGCTAGACTCCTTTCCTTTTTAAAGGCTAAAGCCTTAGAAAATGGAAGGGAAGGAGGGAGGGAAGAAGGGAGGAAAGAAGAAAGGAAGGAAGGCAAAGGAAGAAAGGAAGGAAGGAAGGAAGGAAGGAAGGAAGGAAGGAAGGAAGGAAGGGAGGGAGGGAGGGAGGGAGGGAGGGAGGGAGGGAGGGAGGGAGGGAGGGAGGGAGGGAGGGAGAAGGGAGGGAAGAAAGAAAGGACTTTAAAATATTTTGGGAAAACTATAAGTATATAGAGAATATCAATTTATATTTTTAATGCAGTAAAGCTACTCCCACAAGAGGGAAATACTATGTTTCTAAAATATAACCAGTTTTTATTCAAAGTACAGGTCCATTTGAAGACATGGCTTAGAAGTAGGTTTTTCAGAAATCCAAAACATGCCTTTATTTCTCTATGACTTATGTTACAAAGATTCCAATCAAATACACGATATGAATCACAATTTGTAAGCATGAATTCTACATTTCCCAGAGATGATCAGTGTTATCTGAACACTTAGAACAAAACTATCATGTATCACTTTGACATAAAATTTAATTAAAAAAAAACTATCAGTTAGTGTCCCATGGTGTCACACTAGGGATAGAGACTTATGATTGCAGCATGTAACAAATTAAACAGCTCTGGTATACACTTTTCATTCTTTTTTTTTAACACAAATTAGATTTTTCAAATAAATTATTTAGGAACCAAATGGAAAATAGCAAAAATATAAGCGCCTATTACCTCTGGATGATGTTATTAGCAGCTTGGATTAATGGCTAGAATATACAAATCTGTGCCCCACAGTGAGCTGCGGCTCCATCTGCTACTCCCAATTTCTATGCTTGAAGTGATTCTAACTGCTAATTAACCATGAAAAGTTGTGTTATGAACCTTTCACCTGACATTCTTCTAAAAGAATAGAACTTTGTAAGGCACACTGGGACCAATGTATATATAATCAATTGCCATTTTAGCACGGACCTGCTGTCCAGCCCAACAGAAAGCATCACACTGTGATTGTTCACTTCTCAACATGAAAATTTCTTTTTCTTTTTCCCTTTTCCTAGATGACATGCACAAACACCTCTACTACTCTGAGCAATTTGGTTCATGTTGCTAATGGGCCTTAGCTGATCAAATTACCTGACACAGGAAGAGAACAAAATTACCCAGGGAGCTCTTAGAAAAAAAAAGTACCCTGATGTTTGGATCCCACCCTTAGTGGTTCTAATTTAATTAGTCCAGGAGAAGCTTGGGCACTGGTTAGTTTTAAAAGTCCCTCCAGCTAATTCTAATCTAAAGCCTGCAGTTCCAAGACCCTCTGGCACATTTTCCCAGGGCTCACCTTATATCCTCTTTCACATCACCCTGGAAAACTCCCCATTTCTCATCAGCAAAACCACCTGAGTCCTCAAAAATCTCAAATGAGAATGTTTGGAAATTCCCAGATTCCTACTCTGAAACCAGATTCTTGCAAGAAGACCCAATTTTCTTTGCAACTTACTCAAGTAAGGCTATGTTCTCTTCCATAGGCTAGGTACCAGTGGTATAAACATGAGGTAAGAGGTAAAGAAACACTTTAGAGTTTTTCAAACCATTGTTACGGTGTCTTTTTTTCATATTTATGTAATTATACAAAGGAATTGCCATTCAATGAGGTAGGATATGAATCCAGTGAATCTTGATGGATTTCACTCCTTTCAGGATTCTCCCCCACCCCTCTCAACTCCATTTTCTCCCTTAATTTTTTAAAACTTTGTAGAATATGCATTGATTTTATGACTGCGTTCCCACTCTTCCTCTCTTGCTTGTCTACTACCTCTTTTTGAATACTCAATTCCTGTCTTCAGAATCTTTAACCAACACCCTTTTTTGCAGACACCAATAGGCTCCAGATGACTCCCTTTCTTTCCTTAAGTTGATTGTCTCCTTCCCCTAAAAGTATGAAAACCGAAATAGTCCAAACTTAGAAACCTCCACCGAACATTACATTTTCTAAAGATAATTTGTATGTATTTCTTTTATTGATTTAAGTGAATAATGGGACTGACACAATATTTATCAGTCTGTTTCTCTGTTTTCCATCTTTACTTTGATCATTTTTCTCATATCATTAATCATTTCTTTAAAAAAATCATGCAGCCATATTAAAATAAACAAATTCTTTGGGGAATATTTAGGAAGAATTGTAAAGCAAGATTCAGATGACTTTGTACCACACACAGATTTTAGAACATAAGGGATTCCCTGTAGGGAGCCAGGACAAAGGCTTTGTCCTTTAAACATTTCGCCAGACTTTATATAATCTTGCCAACTGATAACTATTCCTTTCAACTTTTGTCCTAGATGTATATTTTTTCAGAATAAATATCACACTGCCCCTGAATAATTTTGTTACTTAATGCCATTATCTTTCATTCTCACTTTAGGACTCCACAGACAAAAACAATCATAGATTAGGAATAGAAAAACAATTACTAGTATTTTCTATGTTAACTAATGAAAAAAAAACTTACTATTATTGTAGACAAAGCACAGCACAGCTTCTATTCTAACCTTTGCATCTTATAAGGGAATTCAGACAAGGATAGTATTATATTGAAAGTGATAGAAAAGTGTATTAGAAAGGTGTATCCTCTCCAGGCTAAGAATGACAATAATTGTTCACTTGGCACAAATTTTCTTTCAAATGTAAGGGGCTTGGATCATTAAGTATGCGTCTCCTCAGGACTGGTCTTCAATGTATAATGTATATCCTAAGATTATCAAACATTAACCGAATTTCATCTGACCTCCAGAGCATAGTTTACAGGCATGAATGGATAAGCTCAAGATCTATTCCTTGACTCAAGAAACTATTCCTTGACCTACCTTAAGCTGAAATGAAGACCTTTCTTAATCCTTAGGTAAATAGAATTCTTCAAAATACACATATTGTAACATTCTATGACCGATGAGCTGAACTGGCTGATCTCTTTGAAACTGGAAAGTTTTTGAAGCATTCACTGTGTAAGACTTTGTGATCTTACAGAAAACAGAAAGGCAACCTACCTATCAGAAAGTTATCTTCAATAATTCATAATTCTCACTATTTAACCCAAGGCCAAGCTCTCTAAAGAAGATAGTACAGGACAGCTGACACAGGCTGAAGTGTCTGCCTGTGGCATGCTGATGCCACCTCTTCTCTTATATTTCCTCATATTTCTCTTCTATTAAAATTTCCTATCATTTTCACTGATGTTCATATCTACCTCAATTTTTCTCATTCCACACAAAAGAACCAGGGTCAACTTAACTGCCTTTAATTTCTGGTAACGTTTATTCAATAAACTTATGAAACTTAGGGAGTATGTTTTTCGCTGACTTTGACTCACTGAAATGTAAGTCCAAAGCCATAAATACCATGTACAGACAAATCTACACAACTTAAAAACTTACTATTGAACAATTAATATCATATATATGTACATATATATGTATATGACTGTAATTTTGAGGAAAGAGGTAGATGAAGAGATAGGAATATGATAGGGATATTATTTTTATCAAATTTCAAAATACCTCCTATGTTTTTATGTATTTATGAGGCATATCTGACAGCTCAATTTGTTAGATAAAATTTTGAGATATTATTTTCTCTCTCAGTAAACAGGACATCTTCATGAAATAAACAAACTGGCTTTATTTCAAAAGAGCAAGAATAACCAAAATTAATTCTGAGAATTAGCTAGACATGCTGCCTAACTGAGCAATTCTCTTCAAGGACTTTGTGCCCAAGTTTGTAGGACCTAGTTTTTAAGAGGATTCACCACAGCCAACAGAATCATAGTCCTGTAACACATGCGCTTTTGAGGGACACTCAGGATCCAAACTAGAACAAACAGCAGCAAAAATAAGCTAAACACCAGTCCTATAATGAAGACATAGAGTAACTGGAAAGGGGACATGCAAGTAAGAAATTGTCACACATGAAGGTAAGGGAGAGAAATCACGTGTACAAGGAGAATAATTTTTTATTTTATTATTTATTTTTGCCAGTCCTGAGTCTTGAATTCTAGGCTTGGGCACTATACTGAGCTCATTTTCTTATTGTCATGGTAATGTATAGAGGGGTAACAGTTAGATTCGCCAGATGTGAATTACTCCTCACACACTGAGATCCCTTCTCATGCTTTTGTTCCCTTTTCCCTCTCCCCACCCCCTCCAATCATCTTGTTTCCCCCTTCCCTTTCTTATTTCAAATAAACAAATAAACGTATACACAATACACCAGGTAACAAAGTCAGATAGAGTAACAATATGAGATTAGCCATAAGGGCAACAAAAGAGAAGAGAAATAACATAGTACATTAAGAACAACAAGCACACAATATAAAGCTCTTGTTTCCATATCCTGGGGATCCTTTCATTTAGTATCATCCTACATGATGTTATGTACCTAGGTTTTGAGCAATTATAATGCTCTGCACCTGAACTTTAATCCACCAGCCCTTGATTTGGTTTTAATATATGGTTAATTTTTTAAGAGGTGTGTGTGTGTGTGTGTGTGTGTGTGTGTGTGTGTGTGTGTGCCAGTACTAGGGCTTATTTTTTTCTGCTCAAAGCTAGCACACTTAACACTTGAGCCACAGATCCACTCCCAGTATTTTTAGGTGATTAATTGGTGATAAGAATCTTATCCTGCCCAAACTGACTTCAAACCATGATCCTCATATCGCAGCCTTCTGAGTAGCTAGGATAACAGACATGAGCCACAGCCACCATTTTGATAAGCATTCTTAAAGATATTATCAATGGTTACATTTTTATTATTACCTTCTCCAAGGATGGGGACCGTTTTAATCACCTACATTGCCTTAGCAATGATTTGCAGACACGGAGTTTTAAAGCACTTTTTGATCTAATAAAATATTACACAATAACAGGAAATTCCTCTTCTGAGCATAAAAGCCGACTGATCCTGGCTGATCCTGAGAATGTATTGGCTCCTTGTGGAGCCAGTTCTCATATAGCTCACAGTAGACTTGAAGCTATACATTAGGAAATCTTGAAAGCATATTTCAAAGCTTGTAGCATCTGGTACTAGACATTCTTTCTTTATGTATTCTATATAGAAGTCTGAAACATCAGTTCCCAGAAGATTTGTCAAAGCCCCTTACTTTTGTTCTCATTGTCTGTTTACCTAAAACTGCTGTCGGTTGGTTAAATTTAATCTCCTCCCCCACTGAAAGATGTGTCTGCTCCCTTCTCAAACTCTCAGTAGCACTTGTGCTAGTAACCCCCTTTTCCTGATGCTCTGATCCTTTCAGGTAATATCTTGTTTCTTTCAGGATAAAATGCAATGGCCATGGCTTTGATGTCTTTATCCGGCTGTGTCCTTTTTTCTTTAAGAAGCAGTTCTTGCTCATGCTTAGCTCTCAGGACATGCTTTATGTAACACTAGCAGGAAAAGAATTAGAATGGAAATGTACACCTCCTTTTAGAACTATGTCTATTTACCTATTATAAAAGATACAGCAGCTTTTCAAAAGCATAGTGGAACATCTCTGTACTCTTTCCAATTTCACGGCAACATCTGAGCCGTGACCAAACTATTTGACAAGAATGAATATTAAATCAAGATGCAGGGAAGAAAGATAATAGAGGCTTCTGTTCCTAAGATAACAAATTAATGATAGAGGCATTTGAAAATAAAAACTGATCATTAAAACATGATTTGAAACGGGAGACAGAAATGGCAAGAAAATAATTTGAAATGGGTTAATTGTCCAATTATTAAGCGGATTATTTTATTTTCTCTATGACAATGAGACACATTTACATGTCACTCATATTTTTTTCTCTTTGTTCTCTTTCTGACTCGACTCAGGAATTACAAACAATCAAACAATATTTGTGGAGTATCTACTCTGAGTCTGTGACTATACTAGGCAAAGTGATTTTTAAGACACAAGTGTCTCTCAAAAGACATTGCCTTGAAACAAAAATCACATAACAGAAGTAGCAAAACAAACAACAGTTTTAGAAAGTTAGATCCTGTAATCTGATGAAATGCGCAGTCAGATTACCAAGACAGAAGATATCCTTATGATACTGGAGTCATTCTAGGTAGAATAACAAGGAAAATGCTATGAGCTAAATTCTTAAATGAGTAAATTCACAATTCCACTCCTTACCATGGCTATGCATAACCTTGCTTCCTCTCACAGCTCCATCCTCATCCCTTACCACTTCTCCTTCATTCATACCTTCTCCAGCATTCATACCTAAATAAGATCAAGAGGACAACATCACCAAAGAGTGCTTTTCTGAATACGCTTTTGTTGCTGTCCAGCAAACTTTTGTATATAGCCGTGGGAATACATGAACTCTATGCCAACTTTATTATTAAACACAAAATAAAGGTAGAAATATTTTCCCAGAGACCCAATGAGACAGTATAGTATCTTAAGCCATTAATTTTCAAAAAATATCTCTCTCATTGGCACATTTTCAAAAATTTGAAATACATACATGCTACAATGAAAATATAGTGAACAAAGAACCAGATATTATTTGGTTTTCAGCATAGCTTCTAACATATTGCAACAATATATACATATATCATACTATATTAGTATATTCACAGACCCACTCCTATGTATGCATTAACGACTCAGTAAGTATTTGTTGAGCAAACAAATTTATGTTCAAAAAATCAACGAAGAAACACATCATTTGATGTTTAATCAGGTTGATCCACGACGTTTGGGGAAATGATCAAGTTTTCACACCTACACTAATGGGCCATATTAGGCATACTGCTAAATGAGGCTCAAAGAGTGGTCTTGTAAAAACTGAAACGTTATTTAGATTCCAACTATAACAATATCTTATTCATTGTAAGTTTTAGAAGATGTATTCATTTTGCTTACTTTGACTCTGCAAGTGAACTCTTTCTCACTATTGGAGACACCCCTTAAACAGAGATTTCCCTATATTATGTCTCTCTTCATATACTTTCCATACAGAGATATGTGTGAAATGCCATGGTGATTCCTTTGAGCGATTAACACACACTGTGATAAATGAATGTTTCCCTACTTCGATTTTGTCCTTAGAAATAAAGAATCAAATTTTACTTCCACTGGCAATATTTCTATCCTGTAGTATATATTTTGCATACTAATTATACTTGTAGTTCTCTAGTACCTTTAAATTTTATTTAATTTTCATACTAATTCCTTCATTGATTTTGTCATTTTATCATTATAATTTCATATATCCAATTATTTAAATATTTTGGCCCTTTACCAGCAGCTTGGTTTCAGGAAGGCTGGGTATGAACTCAGAGACCATTCTGGGCCAGTCTTTATCTCAGTGAATTCAGCATAGTGTAGCACTTTGCAGTACTAAGGAAAGATTTAGTTGAGGTATCTTTAGGTATTTTTATACATACATTGCCTTGTTCAGTACTTCACATTTAAGAGAAAAATTAATAAGAAAAAGAAAAATAGAGAGTGAATAATGGTTTTGCTTGATTTTTTCAATCCTGGGGCTTGAACTATCAGCTTGGGTGCTGTCCCTAAGTCTCTTTGTACTGCTCTACCACTTGCGCCACAGAAGCACTTCTAGATTTTTTGAAGTAGTTTGTTGGTGATGTGAGTGTCTCCGACTTTCTTGTCCATGCTAGCTTTGGACTATGATCCCACATCTCAGCCTCTTGAATAGTTAGGTTACAGGCATGAGCCATTAGTGGTGGATAATGAATATGGTTGAAATAACTTCAAAACTATGAAATGGAGCAAGGAACCCTACTGAATTTTGGGGGAAATGGTCAGTGTAGAAAGAGACAGTGATGATGTGAGATTGAAATATTGTAAACATGTATGGAAAGGTAACAATAAAAGTCCCCTCTACGAGTAATGTAAGATGTGGGAGACCATTCATTTGTACAAATTACATAACAATAAAAATGCGGTATTTTTGCTTTTTTGATTTTTAATAAGTGCTAGAAAAACAGATCACAGAATTTCAAAGAGCAACAAGTAATTTAAAGCATCAAAATAAGAGTAAGTATATGAATAAATCTCAATAAATATTCATAACATGTTGATAATATCTTGTGAGATGTTAACAAGAAAGATAATTGAAGTATACAATAATAGTAAGTGATGTATTGCGTGACAAGTAAATGGAAAAGAATTCTCCAGTCTTACACTGTTTAGGAAAAAAAAGAAAAACTACCAGTGAGCATATGACTTAGACTAGTTGACCATTATTATAAATCTTATATAGGTAAAATATTCTATCCAAATAGATATAGAGAACTCTACTACTCAAAATGAATGAAATGAAATCAATGTTTAATATATAGAAAATTGAATAAATGATTAGCCAAAGAAAATACTTAGGCTGGCTAATGACTGACTTAAGATATCAATTTCATTCATCATTGCATGCATTTACCTCTTGATTTATTTCAATTGATAGCCATTCACTCTTTCATGACACAGTAAAGGGAACAGAGATATGTCCCTGGTCAATGGTAATTTGGGCCACAGATAGGAGCAGAAAATGACACCAACAAATAGCTCAGCAGGGCAGCATTATCTGCCCAGTTCATATCATAAACATTCTATGGTTAAGTCTCCTAATCACTCTCAAAGGCAATTCATGGGATCTAAACAAAGCAGCAGAAGAAACAACAAAAACCTTCAGGACCACTGGTTTCTTCTGTGATGGGTATTGCCACGTTTTACTTCCAACTCCCAAGCTCAAATGAAAGATTCACAAAGAACAACCCTGAGAGTAAAATTACACACAGGATATATATTAAGCATCCATGGACTCTACATCTAGTTCGTGTGTTCTCTATAATAAAAATAATCATCTAATAACTCACTTTGTGACAACTGAGAATGATAGCACTAGAAAGAATCCTATGGAGGGAGGAAAGAGATTGGGAAGAGAGACTAGCCAGAGATGGAACAGTGGGGGAGATTCAAAGATAAGTGATTTCTTTCAGTCTTGATGCTCATCATGAAATAGTGTCTCTTTTTATACATTCCAAATTCCTTAAAAACAACAAAAACAGTGTAATAGAAAGTTTTTGTGAATAAGCAGTAGCTGCTATAAATATTTGCAACACTGTAATCATAATGATAGTGGGGGATTTTTTTTTTTGCTCTTCATGAAAGGCATATAATAGCAGTATTACTTTGCACACAGCAAAATGTAAAATCAGGGAGGAAGGATCTCAAAGAGTTAAAATTATATGCATTCACAAGGATGAGAGAAGAGAGAAGATATTATGAAGGGATATGTCATAGGAATAAACAGAAAAAAGACAAATTTTATTTTATTATCCTTTACTCTGTTACAAATACATACAAGGACCTGAATAATCATAAGTCGATATGGAAAAAAATGAACTGGAAGTTCCCACCAGCCAAAACAGATACTTCTGGTTGAATGAATGCCAAGAAAGTGAGTGAAAAGCTATATAATTCTTATTTCATTAAATAATTCAAAATATCAGAGAGAGGAAAATGCATTAGACTCAGAGCAGAAAAATCTTAAAAAATGTTTGATCAATCAGGAAAAAAATCTTTCCTCCATCAATAAAATATTCAAAAAATAAAATTAAAAAAATAAAAATAAGTAGCAACTTATTAAAGAGCATGACTACCTAACAGAAATACCAAGTTTTATTAGAAGAAATAGTAATTCAACCTTGCAGCCAATACTGGAGTTAGGGTGAAAGTTTATTAATAACATTATCACTTTTTGTCAAGATATAACTGATCAGAATATATTGTTTACTATGTGCAATGTAATATTTTGATAGATATTTACATTGAAATATGCCAAAGTGAAACATATTATTAACTTCACGAACATCATTTTTCAGTGGCAACAACATTTTAAATTTTCTTTTTTTTCAATTTTCAAACATATTATACATTAACTACAATCACCATGCTGTGTAATAGGTCTCCAATTTTTCCTAACCGAAACTTTGAGCCCTTCACCACCCCTTCTCCATTCCATGCCCACGCACCTATTAGTAACATCATACTTAACTTTGTCAGTGTAAGACAAGCCATGCAAGCTTTAGAATCTGTATGTCGTACTAGCAAAACCCTTCTTAATTTGACTTTTTCAGGCACCATTGGGTCTATTTTAACAGTCCTCATTTTCAAACAAGAAAAACAATACCCAGCTAAGCATTTTGAAAAACAGAATCACTTCAACCTGGATTCTAGATTTCCTTCTTTATTTTACCTTCAACTCCCATCCAAGGCTGTTGGTGCCTAGTGTATTTCAAATATGTGTAATTAAGGATGAGTGCCTAATAGTTTTCTTTCTGGGATACTTTTTTTTGTCAACAGCTTTACAGATACAGAAATCACCCACTGAAATCCACATAACAAGATTCAAACACAAACATGAATCACAAGTATTTGTAAGGAATTCATCAACACTCTCTCTACAATCAGGGTCTTCCCCAAACTTCCAATTACCATCAGCAACCGACTCCCCTTCTCTTCCCAGCTTGATTGTCCTTCCTGGTAAATCAAACACTTGCCACTTCCTCCTCCAAATCAAATCCTTGGCTTGTGAATGATGGGCATGAGCATCATCTTGAGTGCTCTTAAAAGATACCTTGCTGTGGTCTGCTCCAGATGTATTAGTGAATTTGAACATCCAGGGGAGGACTCACAGATTGTGCATTTTAACTCCCTCTGCCAGTGAATCTTCCCTGTGCTGGAGTTTCAGAATCACCCAGGTTTGGCTTTACAAATCCTGTTGCCACTTCTGCATTTTAGATTATTTCTTCTTCTCCTTCTCCTTCTTCTCCTTCTTCCTCCTCCTCATCCTCTTCCTCCTCCTCCTTCTCCTCCTTCTTCCTCTTCCTCTTCTTCCTCTTCTTCTTCCTCTCCCTCCTCCTCCTCCTCCTCCTCCTCCTGGGGGCCATCTCCAGGACATCTAGAATAAGACTCAAGAAGCACTATTCTACCATAAATCTTTCTAATCAATATTTTTAGGTTTATTTTAGTGGTTTATTTTGTTTTGTTTTAGTTCAGGCTGATACTGGGGCCTGACCCTGAAGGCTAGCCATTTACCATTTAACCCACAGCTCCACTTCTGGCTTTTTACTGGTGAATTGAAGAATCTCATGGAGTTTTAGGATCCACAGATCCCAGCCTCCTGAGTATAGGATTGCAACCATAAGCAACCAACTCATTTAGACTGTTTTTAGCTTCATAACAGGAACAAATCAAAACTTTCCAGGTGCACATGAAAGAGATTTTAAGAAAAGACTCGCAGTATCTGGTTCATTCCTATACCTCTCCTCCCGTCCCTCCGATCAGCTCAGGCCAGATTTCACAGTGATGGAAATTCTATTTGTCCTCCTCCTTCACTGCTCCACACTATTCATCTTCCTGTTCATCTGCCTTTTAAAAATTGATACTTTATCCAAAAGAAACCCAGAATCATTTTAAGTGATTATCAAATATGTTAAAATGTTACACGTCTATAGACAGAAATTGAAAAATTCTATTTTTTTCTAATTGAAAAATTCTAGTAACTGATTTTCAGTAAATTTGTCTAGTAAATGTAAAGTGCAGCATATATTATAGGATATCAGTAAGGACAAATTTCTTTCCTTCCTTTCACTCAAGCCTTTAGCATATAGAAATTATGGATTGGGTTTTGTTATTGTTGCCATGTTATCTTTTTTATATAACTTGTTTCTTCTAAAAATAGGCCGTAAGTTTCATGAGAAACACATTCCATATGGTTCTGTAAGAACTGATCACTCTTGTTTTTCTTTTAGTTTACATTAGTTATACAGAGTGGGATTTCGTTGTTACACATACATATGATATATTCCCATCAATCACACACTCTTGCCACTAGGACTTGTTCTCTATGATCAGATTTACTATTTCGTATTTACCAGGCCAGTTTCATATTACCATGGGCCTAGTAAATCACAATATACCATCTAACTCTATCCCTCCCTCAAAAATATCACATACATATCCCTCAAAGGGATGCTTAACGTACAGACATGCCCCTGGTCAATGTTCGCAATCTCCAGGAATCTCGCTGGACCCTGGTGAATGTGGACACTAAACACTGTGATTGCTGGCTGTACTGTTGAGGTAAACCTAGAGATGTTAATGCTCAGTTCTCTAACATGTGGGGAAATTCAATGAACAGGAAAATAGGACTAGGCAAATAAAGTCCATGTTCTCATAGTATCAGGTTTTAACCCTGAATCTCTCACGCCTAAAAGTTAACTGAACGCTTGTTATTTACAGGAGATAAAATAACTTCAATATTTTTAAAACATCATTTTCATATACAAGAGCTCTGACTGATGTGCGATTACCAAGAAATGGGGTGTTACCAGTAATAGAATTTAAATGTTGGGAAAATTTAATCGGCTTATGTGAAAGGCTGGAAGATAAAGGAAGTACTTAGATGAGGCATTGAATTGTCTCACTTTCCTTTGAGAATGGTGGCTGCATTATTGCTTGTCTAATATTTTCAGTGCCAGAGAATGACATTTTCAATTAATGTATATGAGAAGAAAGTTTGCCATTATAAAGCTAAGTAATTAGTTGTACAGTAGTAGACTGGGATAACAAAAGCTTTTACCTGTTCACCATTCTTAACAACTCATATTGGTTGCAGGTATGGCCCAAGTGATCAAGTGCCCAATCACTTGTACCAAGTAAAAAGAAGAAGAAAAATCTTAGTATTAGATAGCCTATCTTTTTCATGGGAAACATATTTTATGGTCTTTTTAGGTGCATTCCCAGTTTTCACAGAAATTAGTACATGACTCAAGATGAGCCAGTCATCCTATTACCTGCAACCAGAGGTATTCAGGCACAGCACTTGAATATAGGAACAATCACACACTTTGTTAAGACTACTAGAAATAACAGAAAATATATATATTCTAACTGGAACTGCTCCCTATCAACTAATATGAGTATATGGTTGCCTTCAATAAACCCCTGAGATTAAAGCTAATAGAGAAGGTAAAAAAAAGTGACAGGAGAAAATAAGTAACATAATGGCATCCATTCAGCCAAATATAGCTGTATGTCCTAAATACCTCAGTTGTACAAATTAGTTTTCCTTAATCTAATTAGTCTGCGTTTCTTTCATTTCCACAAAAACCCGAGTAATACATTTAGTGTTTAGGTTACCCAACAAATATGTTTATTTCATGTACTGTTCCATCTAACTAAACAATAATCTCTTCAAGGAAAAGGCAATGAGTCCTTGACTTCCTTTTTAATTCTTTTTTATACATTTTTATTGCAATTAATAGAAGGGTTGCATTATATTCACCAGATAGAAGGTGCATTACTTCACAAACATTGATACCCTTTCTCACATCTTCATCCCCATTTCCCTCCCCACACCCCCACCCCTCATCTTGCTTTCGCCCTTCCCTATCTGATTTCAAATAACCAAATACACGTATATACAATATATCAAATAACAAGGGAAAACACTGTAATAATATGAGATAACCAAGGGACAGCAAAGGAGATGAGAGATAACATAGTACATTAAGGACAACAATCACTCATTATATGGCTTTTATTTCTATCTCCTGGAGGTCCTTTCATTTAGTGTCATAGTATATGGCCTTATGTATCTAGGTTTTGCTCTATTGTAAATCTCTGCTAGGAGAGCCAAAGGTTTCTACTGATTATGACAAATGAGGGAAACCACTGAGCCTATGTTCCTTTGAGTCTGGCTTACTTCACTTAATATGATTTTTTTCTAAGTCTTTCCATTTCCTTGCAAATGGGGTGATGTCATACTTTCTGGCAGCAGCATAGAATTCCAATGTGTATAAATACCACATCTTGTTGATCCATTCATCAACTGAGGGGCATCTGGGTTGGTTCTATATCTTTGCTATGGTAAATAGTGCTGCAATGAACATCTTTGTGCTAGTGGATTTAGTATGCCCTTGGGTAAATGCCAAGTAGTGGAGTTGCTGGGTCATAGAGGAGCTCTATGTTTAGTCTTTTGAGGCACTGCCATACTGCTTTCCATAGTGGTTGAACGAGTTTGCACTCCCACCAACAGTGTAGTAGTGATCCCTCCTGGCCACATCCCCTCCAGCTTCTGTTGTTATTAGTTTTCTTGATCCTGGCCATTTTAACTGGAGTGAGATGGAATCTTAGAGTTGTTTTGAGTTGCATTTCTTTTATGGCCAGAGATGTCGAGCATTTCTTCATGTGTCTATAGGACATATTTGTTTCTTCTTCAGAGAAGACTCTCTTTCAGTCTTTGGCCCATCTTTTAATGGGATGGTTGTTACTTTGGAGATTAGTTTTGGAGTGATTCAATTTTTTGAGCTGTTGATATATTTTAGATATGAGGTCTTTGTCTGTTGTATGGTTAGTGAAGATCTCCCATTTTGTAAGCTTTCTAGTTAGTTTGTTAGCTTTGCTTTTTAAATTCTTATAGTTCTAATGAACATCAGAGCCTCCACACAGCAATTCAGAGATACGGAATAAATTAACTCATAGGGCAATGTGCATACACATCATCTATATTTTCAGGGTTAGGCACATGTATTTAATTACTATTCTCAAAAACTACTTAAAGAGACATGGTTCCAGTCAAGAGACCACACCAAGGAAATAGATTCAGCTTCTGGTGAGTCTTTCAGATATAGCTCTTCTTGACATATGTGAGGGTTTCAAGCTCATAAAACAACTCAGCTATACAGTGGTAATCCTGGCATGACCAGAAGTGTCACCTGACAACCGTTTTCAGTGCTTTTAAAACCACCTATTTCAGCAGTAACATGACTTCATGAGATGATTTGAGAAATATTTACTATTATGACCCTGGCCCCTTACACACTATTGTTGTGATAATTATACTTAATAATATGAAACACTAATAAACTTAGCAGGGTCAAAACATTTTTAGTTTTGACTTCTAACTCGCTTACTGCCCAACACGGCATAATAAAGAAGATTGGCATAAGAAGATCCAAAGTCTAGCTATTTTTTTCCTTTCTTTCTTACTCAAGTTAAAATATACTATGCTATTTCTTCTGAGATGGTATTTTATTGTCACAGAGAAAGTAATTTTTAATCCTATTTTTTCTTCATACGGAAACCTTTTAGATTTTACTTGGCATAAGTCAGAATCCCAGTGAAAAGCTGAATTCACACAAGATGATTCACATAAAGAGAATTTGGCAGAGGACAAGTCATACAATGTGCCATCATATGTGTGAGCCAATTCCTTTAATCAATGTATCTATATGTGTGTGTCTGTGTGAATGTGTATTTAGATATATAAATTCATAAGTGTATGTATATATCTCATCAATAGTAGACATGTATATGTGTATATATATATATTAATATTTATCTTTTATCCTGTTGCCTCTATCCCATTCACTACATCATGTAAGCATTTTGCACTAATGACACAATGATCTGCCCCAAATCCCACTTCATAATACCAATCCCACAGGGGTTCAAATTTCAATATTCAAATTTCAAATTTTAGAGGGATACAACATACTACTCTTCCCATATATCAGCTTCCATTACATTATTGTTTATTGCTGTTTTTAATATTTTGATATCCCCAAATCTGCTATCTTGCTTCTATCATAGAATAATTGTTAAAGTAAAACTTTTACTTTCTTTTAATCAGTGCTTTGGCTATTTGCCTTCTCTCTTCCTCATTTAAACAAAACAAAGACTCTACACTGAGAAAACATTGAACAGAAAAGCATAGTATATAACTTACTGAGAAGATCCAGACTAAACAGACTGTGCTTAAGAATCCTTAGGATTTCTTTTTCACTCAAAGCAATATATTCAACATTTATTCAACATTAGAATATTGTCCATAATTCACATGCATTTTTGAAGAAGAGGAAAGTAATCTTTAGTACAAAAATAAGTGTAACAATAGAAAAGACAATAGCCAAGAAGTTTTGAAAGAGCAATATCTTAAGGAAAAGGAAAAAAGAAATGCTTAGCCAAAGAAATCCCATTTTTTGTGTGTGGAATTTTCTTTAAAAGTATTATCCTTGGGGCCAGGAGTTTGGCCTAGTGGTAGAGTGCTTGACTAGCATGCACGAAGACCCAGGTTGGATTCCTCGGTACCACATACATAGAAAAAAGCCAGAAGGGGTGCTGAGGCTCAAGTGGTAGAGCTCTAGCCTTGAGAAAGTCCAAGAACAGTGCTCAGGCCCTGAGCTCAAGCCCAGGACTGGCAAAAAGAAAAAGAAAAAGGAAAGTTTTATCCTTGCCTGCATCTTGATATTCTCCCCGATCATATCCCTAGACTTACTATCACAAACAAAATAATTCTTCTGACACAAATAAGGAAGATAAAAAAATGTGATGAAATAGGAAGGACAGACACGACAAGGCAAAATAGCAGTGCCGGTAGCCCAAAGGTTTACAAATTGCTTCCTGGAGTCTGCATCACAGCAATTTTCACTCACTTTGAAGGTTTCTCAAGGGCAAAGAATGTTTTCCTCTCCTTGAAACAATTCCACTTGCAGCAGGAGTAAATGTGCTGTGTATATCCAGACAACAAAGCTAATAAAGCAAACGTGATAAGAGCAGGTTTGGAATTGAATCCCTTCCAAATTATCTTGTCCTCTCCACTGGGGAGGGAACACTTAGAGTATTTGTCACATATTAGCAGCCCACATATGCAGAACTCATTAGGAAGCAAAAGAGGACTTTAAAAAAAGCACAAATCTGAGAATGCAAGATAAATATTTATTCAAGTTCCAGACATTTTCCCCCTCAATTAAACATTATTACATGCTTGACTTGCCTCTGACTCATATTAATTTTTTGGAGACCACCTCCAGAAAGAAAGATAGCAAAGACACCAGTTAGTGCCAGTGAAACTCTTGTCAGGGGTGAATTAAAAGACAATTACAATGTGAATATCACTAGTATTTGAGCAGTAGCCCATATATCATTCCTTGCCACGATTCACAGAGAACTCTCTTATCAAGATATCCATTTTAAAACAGACTGGACACTACTTCAGCAAACTTGACAAGCTGAACAACTAAGATACACTGAAAAAGTAGAAATAACAAATTTCAAACAAATCTTGTCCCCAGAATAGGTAGAAAGGTGTACAATGACCAGAAAATATGAATGCATATAAATACTTTATGTACCTGCATGAAAATGAGACAATGAAACTTGTGCAAATTGGTTTGGTTTGGGAAGAATAAGGGGTGCTAAAGAATGAAAGAGAGGTACACCTGGTCAAGTTCCACTGTATGTGCCATATGAATATCTGGACATAAATTTCCTTGTACACTAATTGGCACTAATTTTAACAATGAGGAAAAATAATAAAAATATTGATATACATAGTAGGTTTATGATCTTGGTGAAGGAATTTATGTCACAGATATAATGTTTTAAGTAGACTTCTAGATTCATAAAATAAAACAAACAAAAAGACTCTACCAAAAAATTAAAGTTGGTCAAAGTTTGACTTATACTCAGAAATACAGCTATGGCACCATAAAAATTGTCAGATCATTAGAATTCCTTATGTTCACACATCCTTCTCTCATAGGACGACTTCTAGCAAAACGGAAGGCAACAGGAAACCTGGAATCTAATCAATTCTATACAAAGATGTAAAGCAAAAAATCCTTTCCATTTTAAATAGGATATATTATGCAACTACCTCAGAAAATAATCCCCTTCTTCTTCTTAGAAACTGTATATATTATAACACACATATCAAACTTTCTTGGGCCAGTCACCTATGGCTCACACTTGTAATCCTAGCTACTCCGAAGACTGAGGCCTGGAAGTCAGGATTAAAAGATAACCCCAGCCAGAAACATCTGGAAATTCATTTCCAGTTAACTAACCTCCAGAAAACCATCTTAGGGCATGGCTTATTTAGTAAAACACCAGCCAAGGACCTAAGTTTACACCTAATATCAGCACACATTCTCACACATTTTCTTGAGGTGTGCTTGCTACTTTTTATTAAAGAAGGTTTGCTAATGATATTTTTCTTTAAAAATAATGGATGATATGCCATGATTTAGTAATTACCATTGTAAGAGACAAATAATCATAGGAAAATATTTTCAAATTTACTATCAAGAAATAGGGTGCCAACTAAAAGACTATTAGATTCTATATGAGGTACTGCTTTTCTCATGTGTGAGGTCCTGGGTTAAATCGCCAATACTGCAAAATCAAATGCTACTTTTTAGATAGAAAATTGAGAAATAGTTATAATATCAGTAGTTCCCAGTTTTGATGAGTGGAGGGAGAGGCTACTCTGCCTCTGCCCTAGGAGAGGGACAAGGAAGGCAGGAGTGGAGAATTCACATTAAAAAAAAAACTCACTCTTCCCAAACAATGTTATTTCCAGGATTTTGTCTAAAGAAAATGATCATTCATATAGACAAATGTTTAATGTTATATAGAGAGAATCCCTTCTTGAATACTTGTTTGTTAAACATGATATTGAAATATGATGTAAAAATCAATGCTCATAAAACCTTTAAAAATACTTTATTGTAACAAAAATTACAAACAAAATAAATGTGAAAATGTAAACTTATTTCCTACAACTTGGTTTTGTGACAAGATATATTATTATTTTTCTACCCATGAAATAATATATTTGGAAAAATGTGAAAGGTAGTAATTCAAAAAGAGCGGCAAAGGAAAATAAGAAAGAAGAGAGGGAGGAAATGAAGGAGGAGGGGAAGAGAAGGAGGGAGGAAGAGAAGAAAAGGAAAGAAAGGAGGGAGGAAGGGAGGGAAGGAGGAGAAGGAGGAAGGAAGAAAGGAAAGAAAAGAGAAGGGAAGGGAAGGGAGGGAAGAAACCAGGAAGAGAGGAAGTTAGGAAGGAGGAGGGGAGAAAACAAGAAGCCTACATATCTGTATCCAAATAAAATGTATGACATGCCTTCAACTGTGTGCTCCACCTACATAAGAGGATATGAAGTGTCGCACCTGGGGTTACAAGTATTTTTAAACAGAAGAGAATTGCTACTCCACAGACACTTTGTCTCTAAAATATACCAATAAAAATGACTGACTGCATTGGTCTTCTGTGTGCCAGAGCGTGTTGCTAGATATTTCAGCTTTAACTTGTACAGAGAAAGAAGCTGAGACTATGAAAGATAAACTTACTAGTTTAAAAATTGAATTCTGTCTAAAATGGCAAGTTTTTCCATTAAGTTCTACTTCCTCCCCATGATTTAGTTCAGATTGACCGAGATCCTGATCTGTGACACCTTTTGATTATTCTGCCTCTCAGAAATTACAACAACAAAATTCGAATCGCTTTTTCAGACCCTCATTACCTTGTCAGAAAAACATGTGATGTTTGTGTCCTCAGATTTATTGTCTACTATGAAAATACCCAACTGACATCATACACCATAAGAATTTAATAACCATTGGTAGTTGTTGGGCACATCCTTGAACTTACTTTGAAATTGTGCATTAAATATCCAAACCAAATCCCAGTGTTGCCCTTTCTTCCATTTCATTTCTTTCAATCTAAAGATACCAAACCTTTCTCTGCTTACTCTTCCTGACCATATGTGAAATTATGTAATTGCTTTCATTCTTTTTCTTCGATAAGCTTTATTCCTTTCTTGATATAATGGGACCCAACTATGCACAATATTCTTGCACAGCACATTTAACATTTTATCTGAGTGCAAACCTAAGCGAGGCATCCTCAGAAAACTCTTAACACTATTATGAGTAAATTCTTGACAAAGAAGGTAGTTAAACATCCCAAGTCATCAATTAGATATCTTGTTTAGATTAAGGCAACATTAATTCTAAAATTGCAGATACCATTTTTGCCATAACATGATTGTGGTAGATATGCTTAACTCTCTTGAAGGTAGCATTAGATTATTGTTCAATTTTGCTTTTGGGTCCATAGTCACACATACAAGAAATGAACTCTGAAATGAAGGAAATTAGAGTCAGGTACACAGGCTTATATCATTGGCTGGTGTGGATTGTAACAGGGTAACACTGTTCTAGAGCCACAGGCTCTTAGAGAACTTCTGTTCCAGAGGGGAAGCTGCATTGATTCTGTAGTGCTCTTCTGTGGTATGATTACAAGAGTCTATTTTTTTCAGTTCTCTTGATTTTGTCATCGATTTGACATTTATTAATAAATTCCTTTGTACTTATTTGAGATAGACTCAGATTTGTACAAGTGAATTTTATATGTATCTAGCTATCGGAGTAGGAGAGAGAAAACATTTCTGAAATATTACTTCAGTATGGTTATCTCTCCATGAACTTAGCTATTTTTTAAAATCAAGATGGAAATAGCTGGCTGACATCATCCACAATCAGAATGAATATTCCATATGTGTGACAGGGCTTATCAAACCTCACTGTCTTGAAGCTTATTCTTAGCCTTTATAACTCTATTTGCTTTTGTGACTCCATTTTAAGAAAGGACTGCATGGCCACCTATGAGACTAGTTCCTTATTGTTTGATATTTAAAGACATATGTACCCACTGTTCCATTCATGACCCTAGGTAACAATCATAGAGACAATCATGGAAATGGTTTGTGCTGCCCTCTCTCAATGCTGGCTTACAGCAATGTCTAGCTGACACTTCTGTAACTTCCCGCTTGGTTTGCACATGCAGACTTTCCACCTCTGAGCAAACAAGGAAGTGGGTTTTCTGCTTTAAATGGTGCCACGATGCCCGACTTGAGGCTGCATTTTGAGCATCTTAGTATAGTCTTGGTCAGTAGTAGACTTTCTATCAGTGGTACTCTATGTCTATCTGGTCTCTCCTCAATGCCCTAACCCACAACAAGGCAGGCCTATAATCCCAGCTATCTAGGGGCACAGATGGGAGGATTACAGTTTGTTGTTGGCCCAGGCAAAAAGTTAGCAATATCCTATCTCAAAAATCAAAGCTGAGTATAGTGATACACACCTGCAATCATGGCTATGTGGAAGACAATAAGAAGATTGCAGAGACCAGAGAAAGTGAAGCAAAAAAGAGTTGATCACATGAATCACAGAAGGTTTGCCTAGGAAATCTTGACTTCTGGTACCATCAAAAAAAAAGGTGTCTTTCTTTTGAGAAGATAACTCATTTCATAAAACAATCTAGTATGAATCAATTTTTCTAGCATGTATTCATATGGAAGAGGAGAGATTTCACTTCTTTATATCAGAGGTGTGAAGGTAGAATCCAAACAAGTCTATCCAAATCAGGTAGCCTCTGGATAGTCAAAATCATTTGGGATCACAGAATCTCAAATATTCCCTTCATAAAGGCCCACAAGCATTTTGTAAGCATGCTTGCAATGATTCAGTTAAACTCAAATAAATTCCTTCCCTGTATATTAAGGACTGTAAACATGGGCTCCCATGTAACCACTGAGTACAATCACTGCCTAAATTTAGGTCTTTCTACTTATAGTTCCAACATTGCAAGGCAAAGAATTCTTTATTCTTACTTTTTTGCCAGTCTTTGGCTTGAGCTCAGGGCCTGAGCATTGTCCTTGGACTTTCTCAAGGCTAGGGCTCTACCATTTGAGTCTCAGCACCACTTCTGGCTTTTTCCTATGTATGTGGTACCTAGGAATCGAACCCAGGTCTTCATGCATGCTAGGTGAACACTCTACCACTAGGCCAAATTCCCAGCCCTTCATTCTTACTTTTGAAATGTTTTCTGTCAGTAATTCAGTCATTTGTTTTTTTCTCATGAGTTTTTGGTGTCTTGTAATTTGTACCTGCTCCTATTAGCACTTGGTAAATGCAAGTTGGGTTTAGATAGAGCTGTAAAGTTAAATCAGAAAGACATTTAGATAAGATGATTTTCAGAGTTACAGATACTATTTAACCAAATAAAAGACTGGTCAAGGTAAGTACTCCTTAATTTTAAAAGATGATTGACAAAAAGGAAGTTGATTGCTCCCAGACGACTTTATCCACGGATACAGAAATGTAAGGCCTTTGCATAAAGACAGGGAAAGACAAATCTAAACTCAGTTTCAAAAAGACAAATCTCTATCTCATATCCTGTTATTCAATTTGGGACTATTCTTGACTCCTTTTTTGGGCTATGGAAGAACTTGAGTCTCACTCAACATTTATGCCTCACCCCCAAATAGTATGCTAAAATGCAATCCTAAATTCATTTGCAGGGGGAAGTTGGATCTTTATGAGATAATTAGACCTGGAGGGTGATATTCTCAAGAACTGGATTAGTGCCCTGGTTCAAGGGACTCAGTAGAGTTTGTTTCTTCCTGCTGCTATATGAGAACATGGCAAGTTCCATCTTGAAGCACGGAGCAATCTCTTTCCACCGAACCCTTGAACCTCTGGGACTCCAAAGCTATAAGCAATAAATATGTGTTTTTCATTTGAAAAAAACAATTCTCATTCTATAATTTCTCAATTGTGTCCACACAGTTGGAAACAAATGCATTCGTGTTTGCCCAGATATCTGTCCTGGATGAGAGTCTATGATAGTTATCACTACTAGTATCAAAAAAGAAGAAAGAAAGAAAGAAAGAAAGAAAGAAAGAAAGAAAGAAAGAAAGAAAGAAAGAAAGAAAGAAAGAAAGAGAGAAAGAAAGAAAGTGGGGAGGGAGGGAGAGAAGGAGGGAGGGAGGGAGGGAAGGAGGAAAGAAGGAAGGAAGGAAGGAAGGAAGGAAGGAAGGAAGGAAGGAAGGAAGGAAGGAAGGAAGGAGGACGAGGGGTTGGGGAGGAGGAAGGGGAAGAGGAAGAGGAAGGAGAAGAATGAAGAAGGAGGAGAAGAAGAAGGAGGAGGAAGAGGAGAAGATGGAAAAGAAAAAGAAAAGGGAGAGGGAGACATAATAGGTGAAGAGAGAGGAAAGACAGAGACACTGGGAGGAATTTACTTCCTCAAGAAAACCAGCATTCACAGACCAGCCTATATCACCCAAAGCCTATCAAGGCCTAACTGAGTAAAAGCCAGTCATTTAGATATTTTTAGGTGCAAGCCTGTTGATGGACAGGACTGACTGTTTGTCATCCCATACAGAACCAAACTGCCATGCCGCCAGAATCTCTGAAATACAAAATGTGGTAGTCTATCTGCTAAAGCATGAGTCCCCAGCTCATCCCCGAGCCTGGTGAATGAAACAAAGGGAATGCACAGATGTGAAAGTGTACCCCTGGGTGACTACAAGAGTTGAGAAACCAGACAGACAGTGGTTTTTTTGTTGTTTTTTTTTCTTTTTTTCATAAATTATTATTGTAATTTATAGAAGGGTTACATGATATTTGCCAGATAGATGGTGCATTAATTCCCATACATTGATACCCTTTCACATGTCTTGGTCCCCATTTCCCTCCCCCCCATCTCCACCCCTCATTTTGTTTTCCCCCTTCCCTATCCAATTTCAAATAACCAAATACAAATATATCCGATGTAGCAGGTAACAAAGTGAGATACTGTAACAATATGAGACAACCAAGGGACAGCAAAACAGATGAGAGATGACATAGTAAATTAAGAACAACAATCATTCATTATATGGCTTACGTTTCTATATCCTAGAGATCCTTTCATTTAGCGTCCTACTATATGCCCTTTTGTATCAAGGTTTTGCTCTATTACAAATCTCTGCTAGGAGAGCCCAAGGTTTCTACTAATTATGACAAATGAGGGAAACCATTGAGCCTAAGTTCCTTTGAGTCTGGCTTACTTCACTTAATATGATCTTTTCTAAGTCTTTCCATTTCCTAACAGATGGGGCAATGTCATTCTTTCTGACAGCAGCATAGAATTCCATTGTGTACAAATACCACATCTTGTTGATCCACTCATCAACTGAGGGACATCTAGGTTGGTTCCATATCTTTGCTATAGTGTGTATGACAAACCCACAGTTAGTATTACACTTAATGGCGAAAAGCTACAGCTATTCCCTCTAAAATCAGGAACGAGACAAGGATGCTCACTCTCTCCACTCCTCTTTAACATAGTATTAGAATTCCTAGTCAGTGCAAGAAGGCAACAAGCAAGCATAAAGGGGATCCAAATAGGGAAAGAGGAAGTAAAACTTTCCCTCTTTGCAGATGACATGATTCTGTATTTAAAGAATCCTATAGACTCCACTCCCAAGCTCCTTGAGCTGATTCAAAACTTTGGAAGGGTAGCAGGGTATAAAATTAACCCTCAAAAATCAACTGCCTTCCTCTACGCCAACAGTGAGAGGAATGAGGCAATAATCAGGAAACAACTCCTTTTGCAATAGCCTCAAAGAAAATAAAGTACCTAGGAATTACCTTAACTAAGAATGTAAAGGACCTTTTTGATGAAAACAGACAGTGGTTTTTCACCTGAAAGGAACTGTTGTCTGCACAAGCCATTGTTTCATACCTTCCATTTAGTAGAACATGTAAATAACAAGAAAAAGAGCTGGACTTCCTTTGGTGTTTTATCTGCATCACTGATCAAGATTCAGGATTTGTGCTTAACCTAGTTACAAGGTTTAGAAAAATTCTAGCTATGACCTATCTGGACATATACTTTAAAATGCTCTGAAATTCTGCCATCTTGTGGGAATTCGGAAATACAACAAGTAAGTAGATTCAAACCTTCCCTGTTTTTCATGGTTTGCAATGTCTTTGTCTTCATAAGCATGGATGAACAGAGCATCCACAATGCCATCTAACATGGGAAAGAAAACATTTTTCCCTTTGTCTTCTCATTCCATATCTCATAGGAAAACAAGCTCAGATAACTATTAATCTTATTGATCTGGAAAGAGCACATTAACAACTTGAAATAACAGCCGGTAGAAATTTAGAATAAGTTGCAGGACTATTTCTACTTACTAATTAGACTTTTCAGTTTTCATATAAACTAACTCAAAAGTAATACTACATTTTAATTTACATGTGCGAATATTTTCTTCATTTTCGTTCTCCACCTCATTGTCTCTGAATCTATCTCTGCCTCTGTCTTCCTCTCTCTCTTTCTGTCTCTGTTTCTCTCCCTCCTCTCTATCTCTCTCTCTCTGTCTCTCTCTCTCTGTTACTCCAGTCACCATTGTTAACTTTCTTACTCTTTTCCCTGGTTATGCTGCTTTACAAAAGTCTGTGTTTTTTAGTTTAATATTATTGTGAGCCACATAATTTATCTAGAGATCTCCAACAATCAAAATCATATATCTGTTTATTCGAAACATACAAAAGTCAGCCAGGATATTTTTGTGAGAGACTGACACCACATTGAGTATACAATGCATTAAGTACCCATTCATGTCAGTTTGAAGAAAATGGACGTGGAACACAAACCTGTCAATTCACTTTGCCCAAGTACACATGCTCCAAAAAGCAAACTGCTTATACCTACTCATAAGGCTATGTGCAGTGTATGCAGGCAGTTTTCAGAGCACTGTTTCTACAAAACTAAGTCAAAGATAAAAAATCATCTTCAGACAATTTTGTAGAGTCCGTAATGCAAGAAGTAAAAAGTGCCCAATGAGGGCATGAAAATGATAAAGAATGACTGAGTATATGAATAGACATATATTTTTTCCATATATTTTATTATAATTAATAGAAGGGTTACATTATATTCACCAGATAGAAGAGATGAAGGGTGCAATACTTCACGTACATTGATACCCTTTCTCATGTTGGTCCGATTTCCCTCCCCCACTCCACCGCTCATCTTGTTGTCCCTCCTTCCCTATCCGATTTCAAATAATCAAATACACATATATCCAATATATCATATAACAAGGTGAAATACTGTAACAATATGAGATAACCAAGGGAAAGCAAAAGATAAGAGAGAGATAACATAGTACATTAATGACAACAATCACTTGTTATAGACTTGTGGTTCTGTATCTAGAGGTCCTTTCATTTAGCATCATCCTATACGGCCTTACATATCTAGATTTTCTTCTATTCTAAATTTCTGCTAGGAGAGCCCAAGGTTTCTACTGATTATGACAAATGAGGGAAACCACTGAGCCTATGTCCTTTTGAGTCTGGCTTATTTCAATTAATATGATTTTTTTCTAAGTCTTTCCATCTCCTTACAAATGGGGTGATATCATTCTTTCTGACAGCAGCATAGAATTCCATTGTGTATAAATACCACATCTTGTTGATCCACTCATCAACTGAGGGGCATCTGGGTTAGTTCCATATTTTTGCTATGATAAATAGTGCTACAATGAACATTGTTGTGCTTGTAGACTTAGTATGTCCTTGTTTCTAGACGAGTGGCCAAGTAGTGGAATTGCTGGGTCATAGGGGAGTTCTATGGTTAGTCTTTTGAGGCACTGCCATACTGCTTTGCATAGTGGTTGAATGAATTTGCATTCTCACCAACAGTGGAGTAGTGATCCCTCCTGGCCACATCCTTGCCAGCATCTGTTGTTAGTAGATTTCTTGATCCTGGCCATTTTAACTGGAGTGAGGTGGAATCTTAGAGTTGTTTTGATTTGCATTTTTTTATGACCAGCGATGTCGAGCATTTCCTCATGTGTCTATAGGCCATTATTATTTCTTCTTCAGAGAAGACTCTCTTTGAGCCCATCTCTCAACGGGATGGTTGTTTCTTTGGAGATTAGTTTTGGAGTGATTCAATTTTTGACCTGTTGATATATTTTAGATAGGAGGACTTTGTCCATTGTACGGTTAGTGAAGATCTTCTCCCATTCTGTAGGTTTTCTAGTTAATTTGCTAGCTATGTCCTTTGCCACACAGAAGCTCTGCAGTTTAATGCAGTCCCACTTATCCAGACTTTCTCTTAATTGTTGTGTTTCTTGGTCCTTATTAAGAAAGTTTCAACCTGTGCCATGGAGGCCTAGTGCATCTCCTATTCCTTCTTGTAAAGTTTTCAGTGTGTCGGCTTTTACTTCACTATATCTGATCCATTTGGAGTTAATTCTAGTGCAGGATGACAAAGAAGGATCCAACTTTAGTTTTCTGCAGGTGCTTAACCAGTTCTGCCAGCAACACTTGTTGAAGAGGCTATCTTTCTTCCATTCTATTTTTTTGGCTTTCTTATCAAAGATTAGGTGGCCGTAGGTCTGTGGTTTAATATCTGGGTCCTCAGTTCTATTCCATTGGTCTTCAGGCCTGTTCTAGTGCCAGTATCAAGCTGTTTTGGTCACTATAGCTCTGGAATAGGGTCTAAAGTTTGGTATTGAAATTCCTCCTGCACTGTTTTTTTCTGCTAAGAATTGTTTTTGCTATAGGGGGTCTTTTTTTATTCCATATGAAATTTTGGATTTCCTCTTCTATTTCTTTAAAGAATGACATTGGGATATTGATGGGTATTGTGTTGAATTTGTAGATAGCCCTGGCAAGATTTGTCCTTTTCACGATGTTGAGTCTTCCAATCCAGGAGCATGGGAGGTTTTTCCATTTCCTTAGTTCTGCTTTAATTTCCATTTTCAGGCTTTTAAAGTTTTCATCAAAGTGGTCCTTTGAATTCTTAGTTACATTAATTTCTAAGTACTTTATTTTCTTTGAGGCTATTGCAAAAGGAGTTGCTTTCCTGATTGTTGCCTTATTCCTCTCATTGTTGGCATAGAGGAAGGTGGTTGATTTTTCAGAGTTAATTTTATACCCTGCTACCTTGCCAAAGTTTTGAATCAGCTCAAGCAGCTTCAGAGTGCAGTCTACAGGGTTTTTTAAATACAGAATCATGTCATCTGCAAAGAGGGAAAGTTTCACTTCCTCTTTCCCTATTTGGATCCCCTTTATGCCTACTTCTTGCCTTATTGCTCTAGCTAAGAATTCTAATAGTGTGTTAAAGAGGAGTGGAGAGAGTGGGCATCCTTATCTCATTCCTGATTTTAGAGGGAATGGCTTTAGCTTTTCACCATTAAGTATAATAGTAGCTGTGGGTTTGTCATACACAGCCTTTATTATACTGAGGAATTTTCCATAGATTCCTTGTTTCTCCAGAGCTTTTAACATAAAGGGGTGTTGGATCATGTTAAATGCCTTTTCTGCATCTATTCAGATATCCATGTGATTCTTGTCCTTGCTCCTGTTGATGTGTTGAATTATATTAATTGATTTGCGTATGTTGAACCAGCTTTCCATCGCTGTGATGAATCCTGTTTGATCATAGTGTATGTCTTTTTTTAATGAGTTGTCAAAGATGGTTGGGCAGTATTTTGTTGAGATGTTTTGCATCAATATTCATCAAAGAATGGGTCTGTAGTTCCCTTTCTTTGATGAAGCTCTGTTGGTTTCCTATGAGGGTTATGGTGACTGTGAATCCATCTGGCCCTGGGCTTTTCTTGGATGGGAGGTCTTTTATTGCCATTTCTATTTCAAGTGCTTGAAATAGGTCTGTTTAGTTGGATTAGGTCTTCTTGGTTCAGTGTGGGTATGTTAATATTGGCTAGAAATTCAACTCCTTGTTTTGTTGATTCTTTCTATAGTTTTTTTGGACTCCAATTCATTTCATTCTGCTTTGATTTTAATAATTTGCTTCCTTCTCCTGGGATTAATGTGGGTTTATTGCTCTTTTTCCAAGAGTTTAAGGTAGGACATTAAATTATTGGTTTGTGATTTTTCCGATTTTTCATTGCAGGCACTCAGAGCTATAAATTTTCCTCTGAGAACTGCCTTTGGTGTGTCACAAAGGAGCCTCCTTGATGACCCATTGGTGATTCAACAATGTGTTGTTCAATCTCATCAGTTACAGGGTTTTACTTTGTGGAGACTGGTGTTGAGTTCCAATTCGATGCCCTTGTGACCTGAGAGAATGCAGGGAATAATTTCAGTGTTTCTGAATCTGCACAGGTTTATTTTATCCCCTAAAATGTGGTCTATTTTGGAAAATGTTCCATGTGCTGCTGAAAAAAAACATATATTGTGTTGTTTCTGGGTGAAATAATCTGCAGATGTCTGTTAGATCTAGTTGGTCTATACAGTTGTTCAATTCTGAGCTTTTTTGTTGAGTTTTTGCCTTGTTCATCTGTCCATAGGTGAGAGTGGTGTGTTAAAGTCACCAACAATCACTGTGTTTTGATCTATGTGTGCTTTTAGTAAAAGTAAAGTTTGCTTGACAAATTTTGATGCCCCAGGATTAGGTGTGAAGATATTTAGGATGGTTATGTCCTCCTGGAGTAGAGATCCCCTTATTAGTATGTAATATCTGTCTTTGTCTTTTCTAACACTAATTTTCATTTGAAGTCTATTTTATCTGATATGAGGATGGCAACTCTAGTCTGTTTATGGAGCCGTTAGCTTGATAAACTTTATTCCATCCTCTTACTTTCAAACAATGTTTGCTTTTTGGGGCAAGATGTGTCTCTTGAGAAAGCAGAATGATGCATCTTGCTTTTTGATCCAACTAGATGGTCTATGCTGTTTAATTGGAGAGTTAAGTCCATTGATATTGAGGGTTAGGATTGAAAAATATTTACTAGTTCCTGCCATTTTTAAAAGCTTTCATTAGAGCCTGTGGCTGTACAATTCTTGGGGTACTTAGCTGGTATGAGTTTTATGTGCCATTTCTTTGTCACTATCATGTTTGTGTTGGCTTTCAATGTGTAGAACACCTTTGAGAATTTTCTGTAATGCTGGTTTGTTTGCTACGTAATGTTGCAACTTTTCCTTGTAATGGAAGGTTTTTATTGTTCCCTTACTCATGAATGAGAACTTAGCTGGGTACATTGTTCTTTGTTGATAGTTATTTGTCTTAAGGGCATGACATATCTTTCCAAACTCTCTTGCTTGTGTGGTCTCTGCCGAGAAATCTGTGATTATTCTGATTGGTTTTCCTTTGTAGGGGATTGTTCTCTTCTCCCTGACTGTTTTTAGGATCCTTTCTTTGGTCTCTATTGATCCTGTATGGATTATAATGTAGGGGAGGGATGTCCTTTCCTAGTCAGGTCTGTTTGGGGCTCTAAAAGCTTCTTGTATCTAGATGGGCCTGCCCTTCTCGATATTTGGGAAGTTCTCTGAGATGATTCCCTGAAGAATATTTCCAATACCATTGACTGCTTTCTCCAGGCCTCCTTCAATATCAATTAGCCTTAAATTAGCCCTAATTGTATCTTGGACCTCCTGGAGTGTTCTCTCATAGTTCCTAGATTTCTTTTGACCCATTTTCTGTACTTTCTCTATAACAACTAGGTTATCTTCAACCCTGGAGATTCTCTCTTCTGCATTGTCTAAACCACTATCACTACTTTCTCCTTTATTCTTCATCGCCTTCCTTCCAATTTCTCATTTTTGATGTTTTGTTTTAGATATTGTATGGACTTCTTTAACTCCTTGATTTCCTTTTGAGTGGTTATCTCAGCAGCTTTACTCTCATTGGACATTTGTTGGAGTTTGATCATCTTTTTGTTTATGGATTCTATGAATTCGTCCATTTTTCTCTGTAAATCCTTTATTATGGCCTTCTTTATGGCTTCCTCATGTTCAAGTATCATCTTCTTTATGGTTTCATCTCATTTAGATATGGCTTCCTCCCGTATCTCTTTCTGTATGTTTTCAAACTTTTCATTAATCATGTTAATCAATTTCATTTGTATAGCATTAGAAGACTCTCCTATAGTTTCGCCATTGAGTGTTCCATTGCCTGTTTATATTGGGTGGCAGTTCCTCAAAAGACTAAACATAGAAATCCACTATGACTCAGCAATTGCACTACTTGGTGTTTACCCACTAGTGCAGAAACAAGGACATACTAAATCCACTAGCACAACAATGTTCATTGCAGCACTATTTACCATAGCAAAGATATGGAACCAACCCAGATGCCCCTCTGTTGATGAGTGGATCAACAAGATGTGGTATTTATACACAATGGGATTCTATGCTGCTGTCAGAAAGAACAGCATCGTCCCATTTGTAAGGAAATGGAAAGACTTAGAAAAAATCATATTAAGCGAAGTAAGCCAGACTCAAAGGAACATAGGCTCAATGGTTTCCCTCATGTGTCATAATCAGTAGAAACCTTGGACTCTCCTAGCAGAGATTTGCAATAGAGCAAAACCTAGATACAGAAGGATTAATAGTACTACACTAAATGAAAGGACCTCTAGGATATAAAAACAAAAGCCATATAATGAGTGGTTATTTTCCTTAATGTACTATGTTATCTCTCATCTCTTTTGCTGTCCCTTGGTTATCGCATATTGTTACAGTATTTCACTTTATTTTCTGATATATTGGATAAATGCATATTTGGTTATTTGAAATTATATAGGGAAGGGGGTAAAACAAGATGAAGGGTGGGAGTGGTGGGGAGGGAAATGTGGACCAAGACATGAGAAAGGGTACCAATGTATGTGAAGTAATGCACCTTCTATCTGGTGAATATAATCTAACCCTTCTATTAATTACAATAAAAATATATGAAAAAATCATGTTCATCAATTACATTTGCATAGCATTTAGAGGACTCTCCTCCAGATTTTCCACTCACTGCTCCATTGCCTGTTTATATTGGGTGGGATATGCTATTCCTTGATTTGTCATATTTCTTGAATTTCTTGTTCTGCCCATTTTAAAACAGGGGCAAGATTATTACTTCACAGGATTATAATTTTTAAGATATAACCAACCTAGAGCTCTTTAGCTGGCTAGACAATAGATGTTCACAATTTTAGACTGGTATTATCACTCTCTCTCTTTTTGTGAACTTACAAACAAATCTAATACCACCACTGGTCATTGTTTTATGACCAAAAAAACACCCTCAATCTATTCTCTATTGTATTTAAGTCCCTCTGGACCTACAGTGTAATTGAACACCTAGATATACAGTATTGCTCAAGAACCATCCACTGTCGATCCATCCATTATAAAAGTTGAAGGATGAACAGAGAACCAGAGATAGAAAAATAGTATGAAAGACCAGAGAGAAGGTAAGAAATGAGTAATGTAGGAGTGTAAGATTAATATAGTAATGAAAAAAAGGGATAGCATAAGGGTAACTGACCTAAGATGGTAGAAAAGTAAAAGAGTTGAGTACAAAATTTAGAAAAAATAAGACTCAACTTTTGAAAATAAGAAGAGTAATAAGAAGAATATATAAAGAAAAGAGGAAGACATATATAGGAGAGTTCAATGATCAAAATTTTTTAAAAAGTAAACAAACAAACAAGAAAAAAAGTGGGGAGAGATCCCACACAGTTGTAGTTCTTAGACAAGAAATTCTAGGGCTAAGAACCCAGAGATTAAAAAGCAGGTAACTGTATCAATAAAAATATCATTTGTATCCAGTTTGTACCCAGTGCTGTCACTATGTTTCTAGGAACGACCACAATGACAGAAGGAATGCAGGGGGGTAGGGGGAGGAAAGAATCATAACATAACAAAAAGAAAGGTGGGTCACTTCGGCTGGGCTGAGGGGAGGCGGTGGGGGCCTTCCGACCGCCTGGGTTTGTGAAATGGCTACTGACATTTCGGAATCCAGAGGTTCTGACTGCCAAGGGGATCTGAGAGTCAGTGCCAAGTCAGATGCGGATTACTTGCTGTGGAGTCTGTTCATTATCAACAGAGTACCGTGAATATATGCCTGACATTGCTAAATGTAGACAGTGGTTAGAGAAGAATTTTCCCAATGAGTTTGCAAAGCTTACTATAATTCACCAAAACAAGAAACTGGAATTCCTGAAGGTCAAGGAACAATAGGGGAAGAAGAGGAAAAGAAAAAACAAAAGAGGGGTGGAAGGGGTCAAATCAAACAGAAAAAGAAGACTGTACCACAAAAAGTTACTATTGCAAAAATTCCTAGAGCAAAGAACTATGTGACCAGAGTGTGTGGCCTTGCAACTTTTGAAATGGATCTTAAAGAAGCACAAAGATTTTTTGCTCAGAAATTCTCCTGAGGTGCCTCAGTCACAGGGGAGGACAAGATCATCATTCAGGCGGACTTCACTGATTAAATCATGGACATCATTCAGGAAAAGTGGCCTGAGGTGGATGATGACGGCATTGAGGACCTTGGAGAAGTAAAGAAGTGACTTTGAAGACACGTTTGTATTTAGTGATCTGAACTGAGAGAACGAGGCCCAAGGGAGAGAGTGGCTATTTATCCTACAGTCAAGTGCAGAGTGCTCTCTCCTTGGCGATTTCACTGCTTTGTACAGACTGTTTGGTTTTTTGTTTTTGTTTTTGTTTTGTATTGCTAAAGTCTAATAAATAAGAGAGACTGTCATGCATAGGCATGATTCAGAATTTAGTCAAATAAAAAATTTTAGTCACTTGGTTAAAAAAAAGAGAGGTGGAGGTAAAATGACAAAAAAAATAAGACCATATAAAAATGCAAATAAAAAAAGTAGAAAAAAAAGGGGAGGTATTCTTCAGCTTGTTTTTTTGGGGGGGATGGGATAGAACACTTGTGTCTCTACTAAATTCAGGATCCAAACACTTCAAAAAGTCTTTTTCTCTTGCGATTTGGCTTTGCAGTTTTTCTGATCAGTTTGCTTGATTGGGCAGAAAAAAAAAGCCTGTGAAGGTATAAGCAGCTTTGTTTACCAGGATTGCAGCCCCGCCCAGGGGGAGGAACTTCTGCTAGCACAGGGGGTGGTCGTTCGGCTAAGCTGCCTCTGGATAAACCTTTGCCCTTTTGAATGATGGCGCTGCCAGCACCACTTCTTGGGCTCCAGTTGGTTTGGCAGGGTCTTTGCCAGCAGTCAAGATGTCGTTACTGTCGGCTGTTGGGGGAGGGGATTCCTTCCCAGTGCCATTCCTTCAGCAGAAGTGGAAACTTCTCCACAGAGTCACTCACAAATTGCTGGATTTTCTGGTTCCATGAAGCCTGCAGGTCCATGCACTGCCGGGTGACGGCTCTGGGCTCTTGCAGGCTCTGCGTGGCTCTGTCTGGAGCTGACAGGTCTGCACTGCCGAGAAGCGCTGTCTGCTCAGGTTCAGCAGCTTTGGGCCAGACGCTGGCACCGCTCCACGCTGTCTTCTTGCTCTGGTTTCCTGCCTTTCTCCTCTCTGACTGAGATCTCTGTGGTGCTAAAGCTTACTTAGGATGGATTTTGGGGTATGAACTTTCCCCTACGATGCTAGAACTGGTATCTTGGCGAGAGCTCAGAAAGTCTCACACTGAACCACGGCCATCTTGTGCCGATCTCCCCTGTAAATACATATTTCTTAAAGGAGAGAAGTGACAGGATTTTAAAATAGGACAGTAACCACTGGATAAATTCCCCCTAATATTCATATGTTGAAGCCTTGCTGACTAGCATGGCTGTATTGGGAGGTCCTTACTTCACAAGGGGCTTCCTTCAAAGGAGACTGTGAAACACACCCTCTACCTCTTTCCTTCTTTCCTGCCAAGGTGAGCAGTTTTGATCTTGCCCTGGAATACCTGGAACCATGAACCAAAAAGGAATCTTTTCACTTTTTAAGGTAATCATCGCAGACATTTTCTTATAATAAGGAGAAACTAGCACAGGAAATTAGAGATGAGGTATGCCTGGACAGCCTGTACTAATGCTAAAGTGCTGGTTTGCTCATATTAAGGCTCAATGATAAAATTAAATTAGAATTTTGAGTTTAGGAAAAAGAACCTCTTCTGATATAGATAGCATCATTTCCCCTCATTTGAGGGCTGTCTTCCCTCCTGAAGAAAACCTCAGACAATTCAAAATTCAACTGATACATGCTTTTGCAAAGCATGTTAGTTATTTTATGAGATAAATTTTCAAAAGTTACATTAATTGAACTAAGCACGTTAGCTAATGTGGTATGAAACCAAAAGTAGGAATTTAGACTTAGAAGAGAAATTTGAACAAGATTTGAAAATAGCTACCAAATAGCTAAAAAAAAAAAAGTTTTTGGTATGGTAAACATGAGTAAGTCAAGTAAACTATAAATAAGACCACAATTCTAGACTAAGAGTTTTCTCATTTCATAAAAATGTGAAGAGTTCACCATTCTACATTCCTCCACCAGGTAAGATAAAATGGGTCACTAAATTTTAGTATAAGAAATGTCAAAACACAGGAAAACTTATTTCCTGTCTCTCCCACTATACTACTATATACTGCTATATACTATGTGGCCAAGAAATACTTAATGCTGTACACATGGATGAAAAATTCAGATTCTGAAAATACCCAGGAATCTAAAGGAACAGGAAGAGAAACAAGTGTGTTATGAATGGATGGGTAAGATCACAATGGTAGTGGTAGTAGGATTGCTCAAAACAATTTAAATAGTAAAAGTAATCAAAAACCTAATATGAATGTTGTCGTTTACATTAATTTCTCTCCCCTTCAAGAGTGATTGTTTATTTAAATAATAGTGTCACTACAGATAATTAGCAAATGGCAGGGAGTAACTATAACTGCAGAGAACTAGGAAGTTTCTATCCTTTTTTTTCATGAGAAAAAACTTCCTTTTAGATAAACCATTATTTAAAAGAGATAAACTTGGATTCCAGCACAGGGGAACTTTAGGATCTGAAAAATATTTGTACAATGTATGTGGATTGCTAGGTAGGAGGTCTCAAATTAAATCCTCTGCCACATTCATTGTTGCTTTTCTTCCCTAAGGTGGCTGTAAAAATCCCTGCTCACTACCCAGGGACAAGCCAGACGTAAATGGCAACAAAGCAGCTGGAAAATGTAGAGTATCATGCTTCATATGAATGGGGACAGAAGATTGTCCCACTTGACCTGGTAAGGCTGAACCAAAGCCCTGGAACAAAGCCCTGCCATCCTCAAGAGACTATCTCCAGATGCTCTGCAAAGTACTGACTCTAGAAGAGCCCCCTGGAAGCAACATACAAGTGGTGAAAGGTAATCCTCTCTAGCCTTCCACAGAGGAGCTCTTGCCCATGATTGTTCAACAGAAGGCAGAGAGCCCACAAGCCACTTGTGGAAACATCATTGGGAGCTGAGGGGTATCTCAGTGACAGAGTGCTCATCTAACCTGGTTTTGAGCTCCAATACTGAAGGAAAAAAGAAAACAAGTAATTTAGACCCAGTTTTTGTTGTTGTTGTTGTTTGTTTGTTTTAATCCTCAGTAATATTCGTTGACCTTTTCTCTTCAACATTAGTTCAGGATGCATGAACCCTGATTGCTAATTGTGCACTTATCACTTTGCCTAGTCTAGTTTCATTATCACAATAATTCTTTGTTTATGGATGAAGTAACTGGGATTAGAGAGATTAAGTAGCAAGCTCCAAGCCTTTCCAGTGAAAGTAAATTCAGAACCAGAATAAGGAGTCTCCTACTTGGAATATTTGCCTCCATAAAAATGATGATGCCCAAACATTCTGTGAGCTTCTTTTTACTTATTGCTTTATCTCTCCTTCTAATCTAACTACTCTCTCACTGCTCCAAATGCAGAACAACACACACACACACACACACACACACACACACACACACACACACACACACACACCCCACGCAGTTATAAAGTGTAACCAATCCCACACTGGGATATATTCATACCAGCCAAACACCCACAGGAGCAGTCATTAACCATGTCTGAACTTGGAAAGATGTAAGCCTTGGTTCTCCCCATTTAATATCCATAACCTAGAGGGAAATTTCAAGAGATTTCCATTGGGAAAGAAGAGTATGCATTTCCTCTGAAGGACTGGGCATCAATCCAAACAGTTGAATTTATGCTTGTGTTCTGAGACTGTGCAATGCTTTCAAGTGTCTGCTAAATTTTGCTGTAACATGGAACAGCAGGGAGGTGCCCCACCTCCTTGGCTCACTTGAAAAGCTCACAGAAGTGAGGCTAAGAAACCAAGCTGAAAAGCTGCCCAAGTTGAGCCAGGCTCCTTCAAAGGATCTGGCAGTCCATGGCCTGTACTGATAGGAAACACAGCAGCCCACAGAGCTCCCACAGCAACTTCTCAAACAAATTTCACACATACCCTGTGACCAGCCAGAAAGGGAAAAGAAAAAGAAATCAAATGGCCTTTCCTTGGCTTCTGGAGTTTCTTTTTAATTTAGATATAAAAGCAAAAGATATGTGCAGATCTTTATCTTAAAGGGCAAGAAAAAAATTGGTGTTTGCGGGGAAAAGACTTTCCAACAAATGTATCTTCTCTTTATGTTTTTAACTGTGGAGAAAGGCTGGAGTCCTGACAGGTTCTTTCAAAGAATCAAAAAAGGACCATGTACTCATGTGAAAAAGGATTTAAGTTTACCCCTCACTTCTTACATTTTCTTGAAAGCAGAGATTCTTCACAACTCTTTTGATTGTTATAAAGCTAGTTATAATTTGAGCAAAAATAAAATAATATATGGCTAAAGGCATTGTGTTTCCTTTTGTCATAAGTGAGTCCTCTACTTCTCTTCCCATCCCCATTGGAGATGGAGGACAAATAACAACAGTCTTTTCATTGGTCTCTTTCAAAAGCTTGGAAACTACTGTCTTAATTTTTAAAACCTTCATTTTTTTGACACTTTTTTCAGAAACAAATAGCAAATGCATTATGGCATTTCTTATCCTCAGTCCTTACATGACTAGTAATTTATGAAAATACAAAGACAATTACTAGAGAAATCACCTGCAAATGAAACTCCAGAATTATAAATAGAGTGTCATTGCCAAGAGTGACCACTAGGACAGTCACGTGGAAACTGAGCAGTTCTGATCCGGAAGTATGGTTCACAATCATGTCACTGGCTGCAAATCACTGCACAATAGCTATCCACTCCATCACACAGAGGCCATGAGGAATGTTTTGGACATAGGTATTACCTCAGTTAATTTTTTCACATATCCTGAACAGCAACTAAAATATGAGGCTGCAGAAGTAGATGGGAAATTAATTGTCAGCACTAATCTTAGAACCACCTGGATATATAGGACATGGGGTGAAAAAAAAAAAAACAAAAACAAATCCATGTTGACCTCAGCTCTCTTTGGAGGCAATCCTGAGCTTAGGGACATACAAGAAGCTCATCAAAATCTCATTCTTTGGGGAAATGTAGTCTATTACCCATCTGCTTGTCATTACATTAAGTATAACAAAATAATTTGTTATTCAGCCTTTACAAAAACTCTACTAAGAGATGAGTTATTATCCACATTTTGCAGAATAAGAGAACAAAGTCAAGTAGTAAGATGACTTTGAGAATCTTGATAGACACAGAATTGAAGACCAGCCCCTGCCCACCACATTTGTTTCAACACTGCCACATAAAATAAATCTGAGGTATAATTCTGTGAAATTGTCCCTGTTTTCAAACCTACAAGATGAAAAATCTCAATAGGTATTTTAAATATTTTTGTAAGGTTTGGAAGTAATGCTTTTGGTATGTCATATCTGTCTAAAATGTTTCTGAGAGTATGTCACTCAAATAAAAACCTATTCCACTAGTTGACTTATGTGACAAGAATAAAAAGTATATATTCCAACAAAATGATGTAAAAAAGATGGAAGTAGTGCTTTTGATTCACAAAAGCATGATGACTTACCAAAATATTGAAAATAGAATCTATGGAATATGGTTTCTTTTATTAAAATTAGCTAGACTTTCAAAAAAGGAGTTAATTTCCTCTCCTACTTGTCTCATAAACTAAAAATATATACTATCAAATCTTTACCTGTTACGAACTGTTTTCAAAAGTGGAAAAGGCACAAAAATCTGAACTGAGAGGCTGTACTGAGACTGATGCCTAGTCACACTACTCTGACGCCATGACAGCCATGAGGCTAAAGAAATGATAAATGACCTAAGTAAGCTCAAATTGTATGCATTTCTGTGTAGTAGGGACATAAGGAGAATGCACAAGCAAATTACCATTTACCTTTCCTGAGGCTTGGCAGAGTAACCACATCCAAGGAAATGGCTTGGCTCACTTATAATCTCATTTCCATATTTCCCAAGCAAGATATCAAAACATATGACCACAAAACATGGAATCTGATCCAATCAACACATACACATGGATACAGAATGAATCTATAGGAGCTACCAGAACAATGTAATATAGACTAGTTGACTTAAACATGAGAAATATGTTTTCTCAAGGTACTGGGGGATAGAAGTCCCAAGATCAAATCATCCTTGAGTTGGTTGTAGGTGGTGAACCATCACTTTCTGGTTAGTAGACAGTCACCTGCTCACAGGGCCTCATGGATTCTTCTCCATACCAGTGAGGGAGAATGAGAAACCTCTAGTATTTCCTTTTCCCTCTTTCTAAAAGGACACCAGTCACATCAGACTAGAGGTCCACTCTAATATTCTCAGTAATGCTTAACTGCCTCTTGAAGCATGTCCTAATTCCAAATACAGTTTCATGAGGATTATGAATTAAATATGAATTTCACAAACACAATTCAGCCCACAGAGGTACCCAATTCCATGAAAAACAAAGAATGTTAATTGCGTAAAATAATGTACTGTTTTTCTAAGAAAAATAAGTTATCTGCTTAAGAGTCTCCTTCGGAGCTTCTAAAAATATCAACCATAGCACATTGACCTTCTTGTTATAAACTACTGAACTGCATAAAACCTCTGAGCTGATAACTCCAGTTGAACTAGTCAACTAAATATCTGTATCAATTGCCCTGACACACATACTAATGTATATATTCCTTAAAGTAATTTTGAGGTATGTATAACTACTCTCTCAAAGGCAGAATAGTTATTAAAGATTCCATTATTTTGATCAAATTATCAACCATGAACATATGCAAAAACCAGTTACTTTTGATGTTTCTGGCACATACATGGCATAAGGTTTTAGCCTACACCATATTTTGTATCTATGATAAATCATAAACGATGTGCTGGCATATAACAAGCCTAAGTTCTCATCTGAGTAGCTTGAAAACTACTGTCAGTAAACACTTTATATAAAGACTGACAGGATAGATCTGATTGTTATGTCTTCCCTTCTTCAAAACATTTGCTTTATTGAAATAAAAAGCCTGCCATCACAATAAAAAACAGCAATACTTTTAAAATAAAATTTGTATTGGTATATAGTATGAATAATTGAGTCCATACAAAGACCAACCTCTTGTCAGAACTCATAAATAATAATAACCTTGGAGAAGGAGAAAAACACAGAAACAGTTAAACTTTATGCTGCTTCCCCCAAAAGCCCTGAAAAGAATTACTGGAGTTCCAAACCAGTTGAGCTTCAAAATGCTTGAAACATATCTTTGCATGTCAGGTGAATATTGAGACTTTTCCAGACATAATTGTGATTAGTTTTCAAAATGAAACCATGAGTTAATTAGGAATTTATTCCTGTTATTTCATGATATCTTACTTTTTTTTTACATTTTAGGTACTGCTTATAATTATAATTTTTCCCATATCCCCCTCATAAAATATTTTGTAAGTTATGAGGACCTCTAAAGAACAACACTAATTGCAAAATTAATTTTTTAGTTCTTAATTCCTTACCATCCTTATTCACCCTCTGGGTATGAAACTATAATTAATTCTGATTCTCTTTCTCTAATAAATTGATGTGTATTATCATATATATTAAATTTTCACTTCTGTAACTTTTTCAGTTTTATTGCTTTGCACACTGACACTGTACCCTTCATTACAAACATGTAATCCCTTAGCTGTGATCACTTGCAAATCTTTATAATAAAATAACATACATGTTCTTCCTATTTTATTATGATTCTCTTATTTCACTTGACAATTCTGGAATTCTTACCCTTGTAAATTGGTAAATGAATGTAGGGTTTCAGAAATCTAATGCTTAACGATGAATCCAGTAATGAGCACATCTGTCTTTCGGCTCACCTCCTGCTACTCTAATTTAAAATATAGTTAATCATCTATTTTTGTCAATGTGGAGCTTAATCTAGAGGACATCAGAGGACAGATTTTTGTGTGTATCGGAAAGTGATTGACTTTGTGAGATGACAGTAACACTCTGCTAATTTAACCAGGTTCTTTGCCCTCATTTCACTCTCAGAAGCAGATACTTCCTCACAAGTGAGCGAAGGCAGACGTTCAGACATCTTTTTTTTCTGTTTCATTTTGGTGTGGTGGGGATAAAGAATGGGACAAGGAGAGAAGATAGGGGACAATTCAAACTACTCTGTGAAAAGTTTGCTGGAAGTTGTAATGATAAGTAATCTTTCCACAGCCAGGGTGTATGTATATATATTGGGTAGCACACCATCTAAAAAGTAACAGCAGCTTGATGAATCAGATTTATAAAGTAGTCCTCTCTGCCAAGTAAGTGGTGCTTGAGTTCAATAAAAATAGACACCTTCTGCTTTATCGCCTTTCCCACTCCTTACAAAATAACATGTTTACTAAAACCCAAGTCCATCTTAAAAGTCAACTACAGAATAAAAACCAGGTGATCAACAACTGAACAGTTTCCTTGAGATTTAGTTTTAAATCCCTACTAATGGTGACCTTCTTGTTCTCACCTCAATGTTCTTGGCATTCTCATATCTACCTGAGGCTAGCAAGTAGGCTCTACCACAATCTTCTTTCCCTCTTTTTTTCTCTTAATTGTAAAGGTAATGTACAGAGAGATTTCAGTTATGTAAGCAAGGAAGTAATTGCAGTTCTTGTAGAACATGGCTACACCCCCTCATTTTCTTCTTCAATACCTACTCTCCTCTCCCCACGCCCAAGTTGTAAAGTTCATTTTCAACATGGTGTCTTGTGAGTATCACTGTTGCATTTGCATTGGTTCAACCTTTGTCCTTTGTCTTACCATTTGTGAGTCCCCTTCACTGCTCCCAATCCGATAAATTTATATACAATAAAAAAATTTAAAAAACAGTGACAACAGGAGGTGGGGGAATGAAAGAACAGAAAAAGAGAAAGAGAAATAACAAAACAAAACACTCTTGTTTCCATATCTTATAATTCATTTACATTGGTATCATTTTGTAAAGTCATAGGTATATAGCTTCTCCTTTCAACTCCTTCTGAATGTATGATGACTTCCCAACTCTGCCTCCATGAGGAGAATTATTCAATAAGAATCTTCAGAACTCTGGGCAAATATTCCAAACCAAAAAAGACCAAACAACATGCCATATTGTTTTTGTACCAGCTACCTATGAAGAATGTGAGAGGGTGGAGAATGTAGTTAAAACTTGTATTTTCCTTCAACATGCATCTCTAGATTCACTGGCTAGACGTTCACTAGCATGTGTTCATTTAAGTTAAAACTAAGATGTATAACTGCTGAAGACAAATCTACTTTTGCTTTTTTAATCTAGATAGCCACTGTAACAAAAGGGAATCAAGCTTCAGTTAAGGATTTTTCTCCTTTTTGCTAGGGTCAGGCACACTGTACCATAGCATGAGATCTCACAAAAATCCACTGAGGCAAAACTCACCACCACTCAATCCTTCAGCTATTTCAGACCATAACAATTATTACACCAGAATTTTTCTTTCTGTAGCAAATGGTATCAGAGACCATTTTCAAGACTTGTACTTGCAGAAGGATTTGATTCACCTCAATTGGCTTCATGAATTGGTTATCAAGGGACAAAATGAAGACACAAATGATATTATGACTAAACTTTCCGGTTAGTGGACAAGAAATAACGAAATTATCCCAGCTGATCCAATAATATGTTCCTACATACATGTGGGGTGTTTCACAGTAGAACAGTCAGATTAACATCCCTTCAGGAACAAACAGCCCAAGGTATTTATTGTGATGTTGAATTGATTTTACACTAATATCATTGGTATTATAAAGCAAGTCATGCAATATTGGGATATCATGTTGATTAATTCAATAAGATTTTTAAATAATGTAGCTGAAACTTCACATTTTACAATTTTATATAATCTGAATATTAGCTATTTGATGTTTAGCTTACCATATAGTTTTGAACACATTATATTTCTTAAAATTTTAAATATAAAATTCACTTTATCAATTTTCTGTTTTCCTACTTTTTTTTCTTAGACCAAGGTTTGTACACAGGGTCTTGTACTTGCTCACTTTTCAATACTGGCAATATACTTTTGGGGCTTCTTCCAAACTGGACTTTTGCTGGTTGATGAGAGATAGAAAAAGAAGAAAGAAGCAGAAGCAGGCGCAGGAGCAGGAGCAGGAGCAGGAGAGAAGAAGAAGAAGAAGAAGGAGAAGGAGAAAGAGAAGGAGAAGGAGAAGGAGAAGGAGGAGGAGAAGGAGAAGAAGGAGAAGAAGGAGAAGAAGAGGAAGGGGAAGGGGAAGAAGGAGAAGAAGAAATGGAAGCTCGTGAACATTTTTTTTTTGGTTGGTCATGAGACTTGGACTTTGGGCCTGGGCGTTGAACCTGAGCTCTTCAGCTCAAGACTACCGCTCTACCCTTGAGCCACAGCATCACTTCCCCTTTTCTATAATAATCTCACGAACTTTAGTGACCTGGCTGACTTGAACCTCAATCCTCAGATCTCAGCTCCCTGAGTAGCTAGGATAACAGGCATCAACCACCACGCCCGGGTAAGCTCTTGGGCTTTTATGATCAAACTCTAACCCTCCTGATCCCAACTTTCCAGGTAGCTGGAATTAAAGACCTCTGGGGTCCAGCGGAATTTCAATCCTTTTATAAGAAGTATTTTTAATATACTTAAATAGTTGTAAACAGGCTAACCATATTTAAGATGTAATGTACTTACTAACTTACAAATACAACTGTAACCCCTCTATATCTCACCCTGATAATAAAATTTAAACTAAAAAAATAGTTGTACAAAGGAGTTTTCACTAAACAAAGGAGTTTATGAATATAATGCATCTTGACCAATGAATTTTATTATTTTTAGTTGGGGGGGGTGCTTAAACACAGGCCCTGGGCTCTAGAACTTTTTTTCTCAAAGCTAGCACTCTATCACTTAAGCCACAATTTCACTTTTAGCTTTTGGTAGTTTTTTGGAGATACTAGTCTCACAGGCTTCCCTGACCAGGCTGGCTTTGAACCATGATACTCATATTTCTGCCTCTTGAGTAGCTAGAATTACAGATGTGAGCCACCAGCACCCACTCTGAATTTGACTTCTTTCTTTGCTCAAGGAGTGATTCAAGGATCTAATACTCATAATTGTGTAGGCTATGCAGCTCATGAGTAGCACAGTGCCTGTGTACAAATTTTTCCCTGTCACATATGAATATGTTGCACATAAAATTTGTCCAACCTGAAATTCTTTATGAATGAGAAAGCCCATTAATCATATTTGGCCATAAGGATAAGCTACAACTGTCTAGGCACAAGATGATGTTATTGCTATCCATTGAGGTTTTATGAACCAGGCTCCAAAGTCATATATCTCCCTTGTGTACTTCTGAATTAATCATGGTGCCTCATTGCAATACAAGGGAAGATAGAAAAAATCTGTACTCAACATATTTCCAGATTGCATTGGTTTATCAATTTTACTTTGATATTCTTATTTTTAACACACTTAATTTCCATAGAAAATAATCTACCTTAAAAGATCCACTCATTTAATGAGATAAAACATTCATCACCAGAAGTTTATATTCTAACACAGGAAGTGGTGTTAGAATGAACCAGTAGATAGACGCAAGTCATTACGTGTTTCATGAGGCAAAAGTGTGTGTGTATTTTTAAATCAGGAAAAGAGTTCTATTTAGATAAAATAACCATAGAGAAATGTTAATAGAATTTGGATGAATATTGTAATAAAGGAAAGGTATTAAGTACTGAAGATCTTCTACTATGTGGCGCAGACATAAGAAGCGAGTGGTCTTGAGTATAAACAGTGGCTCCACAGATTAATAACTGAGTGACCCTGAAGCATATCCTTAAGATGCTTTAAGCTTAATTTCTTCATTCATTAAATTCTAAGAACAATAACAGCAGCTACCCTATAGTTGTACAAAAAAGGCTGCATTTACTTTGTTTTGAATAAAAGATGCTATTTTGTGTTATTCGGTGACTCCTATCAGAAGTCCTATGGAATGGGCATTAATAAGTATAAACATTGATAAAGGAATTGTAGTATAGAGAAGTTCAATGACTCTCCTAAAGTCACATAGTTGGTCACATGTCTGCCAAATTCCAAAGTCACTATCTTCTTCCTAGCATAATACATGGCCTTAATCACCACATAATTACTATATGGTCAAAGAGAATTGAAGTACATGAACTTATTTCCCCTAAATCAAATGACATCCTTCCTGTGCAAATTACTTGCAATTTTTATTTCTCTTGTTTCCATGCATTTATCCTAGAAATCTGACCATTCTTGATACTGTTTGTGACCCTGGGACCAGGAAAAAAAATGAAAAAGTTAGGATAAAACAGCTGCCCCCAACTTAAAACACCAGAAAGTTATTTTAAGAGCTTAAGTTGTTTCACCAGGCATGTATACAATATTCTCCTAAGGCAGCCATTGCAATGGAAAGTCAAAGATTGCAACTCAAGGCTTTCCTCTAGTCTCCAAGTCTCCATTTCATCATTTGGAGAAACTGAGATGTCATGCAGTACCCGCGAGAGTTGAAGTGACAATTAAATGACACAGGGTATGGAAATGCCATTGTCAAATTACAAATTGCCAAACAAATATCAAGTACATGATTGATAATAGCCTTAAGAATAAAATATTATCATCAATCTCTGAAACCTTAGTGTTAATCAGGTTTAAGATCCTGTTCTAAGAGTTGCTTCTGAGAGGAGAAAAACTGTGCCCTGAAAAATGCAAAAGAAGCTCAGCAGTAAAGAGAATGCAAAGGAGTCTGAAGATTCCAGAAGACTAGTAACACTTCAGTAGTGCACGGGACACTGATAATGCTCACTTCACATATGTGAAACCCAAATAATCAGTTATTCAGGTTTATGAAAGAAAAGTCCTCTCTAGCACTCACACACAAATTTAACTAAACTACAGATAATTAAAAAATGTGAGAGTTCAGAAGCAATTTATACTATATATTAAAATATCCATTTCAACAGGTGAACTTTGTGCTTTTGCAAATGAAGAAATTAACACCAATATATTTCTTTGGATACAGTGTTGTCACTTGTATTCTATATTAATTTACTGTACTAATTAACCTACTGTCTCATGTCTAATCAACATGGCCTCTCTGGGATGAATTTATATTAATATGGGCTATGTATGACCCATTTAACTTCTTGATAACTGTTCCTTAAGAGGCAGATGGATATCTCCAGAATGTTGTCTGCCTTGCAAAAGTTTCCATGATATGAACTGTTATTCCAATATGCATGATGTCATTTTGTTGCATAGGAAGCATTTCTGAGTTAAGTATCACTAGTCCTATTTGTAATCTTAATTTTTATATGCTTTATATTTGCAAAACCAGAGATAAATTAAACCTGATACACGGGTCAATTGTGGCAGTGCAGAGAAGTGGAAATTTCCAGACCTTGGGAAAACAGAAAGGAATTCAATACAAGATGTTCCTTCTCGAACCACAGGATCCTTTTGAGCTCTGCTTCTCTTTTTTATTGCTTCTCCACTTCATCCTCTCTCTATGTTCTAGTGTTCTACCTCACTAACTTACCTGAGTTAGAATTCTAGCATGTCTTTATGATCTTTCATCCTACATACCCAGGACAAACTCCAATAACCATTCAAACTCTTGGATGGCATTGGGCATAGACTATGGGAATGGCAGTTTATAATGATTGAGTTTAGCCTCTTGTTCATCGCTACTCCAACCAGTTATATGGGAAGGGGAAATGTAGTACAAACCTAACTGTTGCCTTCAGCAATGGTAATCAAAGTCCATTTATTCATATCCATCATGGGAACCATCCAATTTTAAAAGATAAAGTAAATTTCAAACTTGCTTATTCATCACATAGAAAACACCGAAAATCAGTGAAAGAATATGTGTAGTCAAAGAAAATCAGAGACAATGAAAGTCTCAAATCTAAAATATATATGAAATCCCAATTATACACTAAAAAACTCATTAAAAAGTAAATAAAAGGATACCTGCTTGATGCTAACTTAAGGAGAAGAATTGTTTCAAGGTTAAAACTTCCCCAGTTCAGGTAAATGCTAATCCCCTTGTCCTCAACTGTGGAAAGACATGAACAAACCAGCTATAAGTGTTTTTCTGGAAGCAATTTAGTTCTGAGAACAAGGAGAGACAGTGCTAAAAGAGAAATCAAATAGATAAGCCACATTTGTAGGAAGTTATCTGTCAGTGAGCATCAAGGGAAACAGTATTAACAGCCACACACCTTCATTTCCCCTTAGACTGGAGAGAAGACAAGGCTAAAAGAATCTACATGCAAATCTCTAGGACACAGGAAATATTCCTGCAAGAGTACAACCCATATCTTGCATGTTCCCTGTAGAAAAATCTTATAAATAGCTGGTCCAGGAAGGACTCATTTATTCCAAAAATGTACAGTCAAAGAAGACACAGAATAAGTTATGTACAAAGACAGAACATGAGAGAAAAGAATAAAGTACAGAAAGAAAACTATTTCTTTTTCTTTTTCTTTTTTTTTAACTCAGTCTTGCACTTTCCAGGTAGATGTTCTAACATTTGAGCCTTGACCACTTATTTCATTTCAGATAGTTTTCTATTTCTCAGGTTCACGTCAGACCACAATTACCTATACCTACATTACAATTAGAATTACAGATGTGTATCACTATACCAGGTCTAGGGCAGTGAAATTATGACTAAATATATCACTAAAATATTGTAACAACAAAAAGAAAGGAATTGTCAAGTTACAACTCAAGAAGGAAAAGGACGACATTAAAATATCACAGAAATGAAAGCAAAATGGCAAGTAAGATACATATATGCATATAGAGAAACAATGGAAATATCAAACAATAGTGAAAGCCAGAGTAACCTTCAATCCTAGCTACTCAGGAGGCTGAGATCTAAGGATCAGGATTCAAAGGCATCCCAGGGAGGAAAGTCCATAAAACTCCTATCTCTAATTAAGAACCAAAAGAGCCAGAAGTGGAGTTACAGTTCAAGTGGTAGAATGCTAGCCTTGAATATAAAAGCCCAGGAAGAATACTCAGAAGATACATGCACACACACACACACACACACACACACACACACACACACACACACGCTCAAAATAATGTTTGTGTAGTTTAGGCCTATTGTTAGAAATACTATTTAGGATAAATTAAACGTAACAGCTTTGAACATAAATAAATGTGGTGAAAAGGAAATAAAGGAAAAGAAGAAAAGAAAATGTGGAAATTTTTGTATTGATCAGAATTACAAACTATCTGTGCAGGGCACTGGTGTCTCACATCTTTAATCTTAGCTACTCATGAGGCTGAAATAAGAGGATTAGGCTTCAAAGCACAGATGGTGGAAGTAAAGTCAATTAGAGCCTTATCTCCAATTAACCACTAAAATGTAGAAGTAGAGCTGTGGCTCAAGTGATAGAGTGAGCAAAAGAAACTCTGAGCCAAGCACCAGTGTCTCACACCTGTAACCCTAGCTACTCAGGAGGTTGAGGTCTGCAGATCACAGTTCAAAGCCTGCCTGGGCAGAAAAGTCCATGATACTCATATCTCCGAAAAACTACTAAAGTATTCTGCAGTACTGTGGCTCAAGTGGCAGAATGCTCGAGTATAAAGACGTTCTGAGTTCAAAGCTGGAAGAATTATGTAAGTTATGTTTCTTCAAACACAACTGTTACTAACAATATACATGTTTTCTAAATTACCATAGCACATACAATAACAAAAACCAGAGAATAGAGTAAAAATCTTTTAAAATTAGGATCTACAAATATAAATTACATTAAGTAAAAGTAGTCCTAAATATATTTGCTGTAATTATTGGTACAAAACACTAAATATACATAAGAGAAAAATGTACTTTCAGAAAAGAATTGGGAAAAAATTGTAGCACATCTCAAAGCTGCTCTCAAGAATAAACCAGAATGATGAAAGGCTTAGCAAAAGTAAATGAAAAGCAAAAGAAATTAATATAAATAAGATCTTATTCAGACTAAAACTTTTTTATCAGCCATGGGGCTTGAACACTGGGCCTGGGCTCTGTCCCTGAGCTCTTCAGCTCAAGGCTACCTTGCTACCCCTTGAACCACAGCCCCACCTCCCCCTTTTTTAGTGATTAATTGGAGATGAGTCTCATGTTCTTTAATGCCTGGGCTGGTTTTGAACCATAATCCTCAAATCTCAGCCTCCTGAGTAGCTAAGATTATGGGCATAAGCCACCTCACCAGGCTTTAAATCAAAACTTTTAAATAAAATGAAGTTAGAAAGTTTATTCCCAAAGGATTGCTGGGCACAATATGCCATGTCTTAAATCACAAGTTCTGGACCATCCTGGGATGCATATGCCAAATATATTTAGCTTAACTATAAATGTAAAAAAGCAAAACAAATCTAGTAGAAGGAAAGTACCTTTTTCTAGTCACACATTTGTGATGGAGGCAGCCTGATCACATAGTCACAGTGGAAGTGCGACATATGTGGCACATATCCCCTATTTTTTAACTTAACATTTTTTAATTAAAGAATTTATTAACATTGATTTTTACATCATATTTCAAATGTAGTGTTTAACTGGGCCTTGCATCCTAAAGGTACCAACTCCTAATTTTGCCATCATATTACCAAAAAAAGTCCTTTATGTCATGTACCTTTGAGAACATGCCAAACCCAAACTATAGCAAAATATAAAACTAATTCAAAATACTCTCCCAAGTTTAAAAAAAAAAAAGACTTTACTGAAGACAAATGGGAAAGCTTAGGCACAGACTCACCAAAAAAAGTCTCAACAGTAGTCAAGCATGTATAAACAAGAAATTTTATGAATAAAGTCCAGTGGGCCTATTTGGGGATCTGAAAATGACACACCTCCAAGAATCTAATTATCACTTTATTATATGCTTTGCAACAGTCTTTGCTTCATCAGTCTACACCAAACTAAAACACCAGAGAATGGATCACAATGGATCCTTACAAGGCATCATATGGTCATATAGGATGAGGTCAAGCTTAATGACCTCCAGGATATGGAAACAAGAGGTTTACCTTTGGGATTGTTGCTCTTCATGTACTATGTGAAGTTATTACTTTTTCTTTTTGTTCTCCTTATGTTTTATCTCATGTTATTGTATCTGACTTTGGTACCTATTATATTGTATATATATAAATATATATATACACTTATTTCTTTATTTGAAATAGGGAAGGGAAGAGGGAAAACAAGATGATTTGGAGAGGGTTGAGAGAGGGAAATTGAGAGAAAAAAACATGGGAAGGGGTATCAATGTTCAAAAAGTAATGTACCCACTGCCCAATGAATGTAACTATAGCCCCTCTATATATCACACTGACAATAAAATAGAATTAAAACTTTTTGTTATCTTTAAGTACGTGTACAAAGAAGGTACCACGTAACAAGTTATGAATACAATGAGTCTTCATCAGTTTCACCCCGTTCAACATTCTCTTTTTTTGGTAGTGGTGATGGCTGTAGGGCTTGAACTCAGGGTCCGGGCATTGTCCCTGAGATCCTTTTTTCAAAGTTAATTCTCTACCAATTGACACACGTGTGATTTTGGCCTTTTCTGTGTTATCTATTGACATCTGGGCTGGCTTCAAACTGCAATCCTCAGATCTCAGCTTCCTGAGCAACTGGGATAACAGATTGCAAGCCACCAGCTCGCGAGAACTGCCAAGCTTTTCAAGTAAGATTTCGGTGGAATTCATTATGCTGTCACATACACACATTTATATTTAAATACATGTGTGAGTATATATTCATGCATATGCATATATACATGTATGATGTATAAATAATAATATATAATGTCCTTCAGTGCTCACCATCCCACTTATTCTTTACTTTTCTTTCCTTTTCCCACTGACACCTGCTAAAAGTTCTCCTTTTCCATTTATATTGCATAACCATTGCTATCTTTTATTTAAACTTCATCATCATGACTATTTGGGGAAATAAAATTTTTTCATATATTTTATTGTAATTAATAGAAGGGTTACATGATATTTGCCAGATAGATGGTGCATTAATTCCCATACATTGATACCCTTTCACATGTCTTGGTCCCCATTTCCCTCCCCCCCACCCCTCATTTTGTTTTCCCCCCTTTCCTATCCAATTTCAAATAACCAAATACAAATATATCCGATATATCAGGTAACAAAGTAAGATACTGTAACAATATGAGACAACCAAGGGACAGCAAAAGAGATGAGAGATGACATAGTACATTAAGAACAACAATCATTCATTATATGGCTTATGTTTCTACATCCTAGAGATCCTTCCATTTAGCGTCCTACTATATGGCCTTTTGTATCAAGGTTTTGCTCTTTTGCAAATCTCTGCTAGGAGAGCCCAAGATTTCTACTGATTATGGCAAATGAGGGAAACCATTGAGCCTAAGTTCCTTTGAGTCTGGCTTACTTCACTTAATATGATCTTTTCTAAGTCTTTCCATTTCCTAAAAAATGGGGCAATGTCATTCTTTCTGACAACAGCATAGAATTCCATTGTGTACAAATACCACATCTTGTTGATCCACTCATCAACTGCGGGACATCTAGGTTGGTTCCATATCTTTGCTATGGTGTATGACAAACCCACAGCTAGTATTATACTTAACGGCGAAAAGCTAAAGCCATTCCCTCTAAAATCAGGAACGAGACAAGGATGCCCACTCTCTCCACTCCTCTTTAACATAGTATTAGAATTCCTAGCCAATGCAATAAGGCAACAAGCAAGCATAAAGGGGATCAGAATAGGGAAAGAGGAAGTAAAACTTTCTCTCTTTGCAGATGACATGATCCTGTATTTAAAGAATCCTATAGACTTTACTCCCAAGCTCCTTGAGCTGATTCAAAACTTTGGAAGGGTAGCAGGGTATAAAATTAACCCTCAAAAATCAACTGCCTTCCTCTACGCCAACAGTGAGAGGAATGAGCCAATAATCAGGAAAGCAACTCCTTTTGCAATAGCCTCAAAGAAAATAAAGTACCTAGGAATTACTTTAACTAAGAATGTAAAGGACCTTTTTGAGGGAAATAAAATTTTAACTAAATTTCAAAGAGCTAATTAAAATTAGTCATTAAGATTTAGATGTCTCCATATTGTTACAGTATCTGACTTTGTTACCTGGTATATTATATATATGTGTGTGTGCTTATTTGTTTATTTGAAATAAGAAGGGGAAAAGGATTAGGGGAGGGGATTGGGGAGGGAAATAGGGACAAAAACATGAGAAGGGGAATCAATGTTTCTTCTACCTGGTGAATATAACTGTAGCACCTCTATACATTGAAATAAAACTTTAAAAAAGATTTAGTAGTCTCAAAACACCACTAATTTGTTAATAAAGGGGTACATGTACCTTAAATTTCTAAGAGAAATTCCAGTATCTCAGTTCTTTCCCTAATATCCTATCCAAGTCTCCACTTATCTTACAGATTCACAGACTATGTCTTGATGTTGTTACTTGTCCCAGATAAATGGCACATCCTTGTGGAAACCAACTCCTTGGTATTGAGAAAAAGTGGAAGCCTAATGACCCAAATATCCAAAGAGGAAGTAGTCTAGAACATCTCTAAGCAAAGCCACAGAAAAGTTGCTATTTCACAACAATTGAAATTAAGAAAAGAAAAATACTAAAAGAGATTTAAAAATTTTAAAAAATCACTAAAGTAGTTGGTTGGCTATATTTCTACTTTAGTAGCTATTCTTTTATCTGTGCAGAAACTTTTTATTTTTAGGCAGTCTCATTATATCGAATCTCTCTCCAATCTGTTGTGACCTGGGATTCTGTTCAGGAATCTTTTGCCTGTGCTTATGAGTTCCAGTGTCTCTCCAACTCTATCCTGTAGCAGTTTCAAGGTTTCTGGTCTGACATAGAGGTCTTTGATCCATTTTGAGTTAATGCTTGTGCATGATGAAAGGCTAGGATCAACTTTTAGTTTTCTACATGTGGCTGCCCAGTTTTTCCAGAATCAATAATTGAATAGGCTGTTTGTTCCACTGTATATCTTTGGCTCCTTTGTCAAATACAAGATGACTGTAAGTATGTGGTTCTATTTCTGGATCTTCTATTCTGTTCCATTGATCTTTTGGTCTATTTTTGTGTCAATACCATGCTTGTTTTTGTTATTATGGCTCTATAGTAGAGTTTGAAGTCTGGTATTGTAATAGCACCTGCATTGCTCTTTTTGACTAGAATTGTTTTGGCTATTCCAGGTTTTTTTCTTGTTCCATATGAACCTTTAGATTATATCTTCTATTTCAGTAAAGAATGTCTTTGGGGTTTTGATGGGGATTTCATTGAATTTATATATCAATTTTGTCAGTATGGCCATTTTCACTATATTGGTTCTCCCTACCCATGAGCATGGGATGTCTTTCCATTTCCTGGTATCCTCTTTAATTTCTTTTGTTAGGTTTTTATAGTTTTCATTAAATAGTTCCTTTACAACCAACTGGGAAAAAATATTTACCAGTAATACATCTGAAAAATGCTTACTATCCATTATCTATAGGGAACTCAATAAACTAATCCCCCCCAAACCTAACAAACAAATCACTAAATGGCAAGGGAACTAAAGAGAGACTTATCAGAAGAAGAGATTAAAATGGCAGAAAAGCAAATGAGAAAATGCTCATCATCCATGGTCATAAAGGAAATGCAAATAAAAACAACCCTAAAATACCACCTTACCCCAACAAGAATGGCCAAGATTTTGAACTCAGACAATGACAAATGCTGGCAGGGTTGTGGAGAAAAAGGAACCCTATTGCACTGCTGATGAGACTGTAAGCTAGTTCAACCACTCTGGAAAGCAGTGTGGAGGTTTCTTAACTGAAAATTGACCTTCCCTTTGATCCCACCATACCACTCCTGGGCATCTATCCTGAACATCATAACCCAAGATATGATAAGGACACCTGCTCAGCTATGTTCATCTCTGCACTATTCACAGATGCCCTACTGCAGATGAATGGATACAGAAAATGTGATATATATGTATATATATACACATACACACACAATGTAATTCTACATAGCCAACAGACAAGATAAAATAATGGCATTTGCAGGGAAGTGGATGAATCTAGATCGAATCATGTTGAGTAAGACAAGTCAAGACCAAAGGAACAAAAGGCGCATGGTATCCTTAATATGTGGCTATTAGATACAAACAATACAAGAGCGAGGACTCAATATTTGCATACCCAATGCTGTGGACATGGTATTGGAAATATAAACACAACTACGTATATATAAAACCTTATGACTCTATAGACATTTTTTATTACATAGATTAATATGTATCTATGACATACAAAACCTCAGCCTAATTTTAATTATGTTCTAAAATCTAAGTGCCAATGATTGTACATAGAGATCCCCTTCTTGAATACTTGTTTATCATTTCAATTGAAATATGATGTAAAAATCAATGTTAATAAATACATTTTAGAATTTAAAAAAGAAAGAAAAACAGTAAAGTAAAAACAAAATAAAATCTAGGCAGGTAGGTACCCTTCTGAAAATCTGAAAATGCTAACTGAAAACGATGCTACAGAAAGGACAGTGTATACAAACTATACTTCAGTGTACACTAAAACACTTTATGGCAGTCATGTCCTATAACAGAGTCAAACTATTTTTCTTCTTTCCTTGGTAACAAAACCAGCATTTTACCTCAGGAAGCAAACTATTGCATTTCCCAATCTCCTTTCAGATAGAGTTGCCAATGAGACATAAATAAAATAAATGAATAATGTCTCTAGAAAATATATCAAAGTCTATATTCTTATTGATAGAAACTCAATTATTTTATCACTGATGCTTTATAAGATAAAACTATTAAACTAATGGCTCTACTGCTTGTAGGAACCTACTGTTGTTAAACTGGCAAGATAAAGTGTACGAGAAAGTAATACAAGAACCAGGATAAAAAGTCACAATCTTGACTAAATGCTTATTGGAGATCTCATTGAAAATTGGTGGGCTGCAGGAATGAGAATTCACCATTACGTGAATGAATGTGCACACATGCACACATATAAAGGATAACAAAATAGATAGGTAGGTAGGTAGTAGAAAGACAGCTAGACAGACAGACAGACAGACAGACAGACAGACAGACAGGACAATTTTTGAATTTTTTGATTAGGCAAGATTTCCTTAGACAAGTCATCAAAAACACAGTATAAGTCAAAAAGCACACTTGACTTTTACAAAAATTAAAAACATTTGCTCAAACTCTGAAGAATTAATATATTTGACTTCAGCAAAACTAAAAACATTTGTTCCTCTGACAAGATTTTGAAACAAAAAAGACTAAACACAGATTGAGAGAAAATATTTGCAATGTATGATGAAAGAACTTGTTTTCAAAATTCTCAAATGGAAAAATTCTTAAACTCATAAAGGACACAAATAACCTTGTTAAAAACAGAAAAAAAATGTACAAAAAGTTACCCAGTACAAAATTCCAATGACCAAAATACAGTATGAATAGTATGAGTGATAAATATGTTCGAAAAATACACTCCTGAGAGAGTATCACGGTGTCAAGAAGCAAAGTTGTTATTCTGACATCCCACCATGTTGAGATTATTTAAGTCCGGAGATAGCTGAACATCACTACAATGATCCTCTTATAAATTTGCTGTCTGAACAGAAGTATAAGAATTCTCTTGAGAAATCTTAGAAATGCATAATTTATAACTCAATTCTTCCAACTGGAAAACCATGAGGAGATAAATAGCCAAACTTGTATGTATTTACTTCTTTGATTTTGTTACAAAGAGTTGTATTTTCACACCTCTTAGAAAGCAGGAAATAGCTTGCTAAGCACTATTGCTTTGCACACCACTTTCTCAACCTTCTTCTCCAATGCCAATAGTGGTAAGTCAAGGCTCATGTCCAACTGCTCAAACATCTTGACCAGAGGAGATGCTGCAGAAATAAAGAAAACAGCCAGGCAAATACTGAGAAGTGCTGTTTGCCATTTTGTAGAGATTAGTAAACAAAAGGTGACAAATCCTCTCGGAGAACTGGGACTAAAGTTTCTTGGCTGTTCATGATCTTAGTTTTATTTTCTTCATTATTTTTCAAGTTGCTCCGAATGTTGTTAGAGTGGCTACTCGTTGGGCCAGTAATATATAATGTATTCTACTGATTCTCTGCACATTCATCTCCTGGGTAGCTGTCAAAATCCATAGGTATCGTGTGAGGAACAAGTAACATAAAGCAATTTTCTCCAAAGTACAGCCCTAGGCTAGCTAAGGCTCAGCGCCATAGATCTTCATTAGTCACTTAGGCACAATATTCAATAAAAGCTTACCTTCCTTTTCATTTAAATAATTATCCATTGCTTTAATTAGCAAATGTTGAAAATACTCTTCCATTTACTTACAAGATACCCATACTCTTTCTGATTGGCATAACTTTGGCATTGATAAGTAAGTTGTGCAGTGTTTAGTAATGTTCATAATGCAGGCACTCCCCCAAAAAGATCAAGAGCAAACTCTTTTGTATTTTAATTTTTCAAGTTAAACTAGATATTGATCTAAGAAGTACAACCCAATATGTAATTTTTCCAAAGTTCCAAATTTACAATCTGATAATAGTAATTATCATGAGCATTCCATATCACAGAAATCACATTTCTGCCAGGTGCTGGTGGCTCATTCCTGTAATCTTAGCTGAGAGGAGGCTGAGATCTGAGGATTGAGGTTTCAAAGCAAACCCTGGCAGAAGCCAGTCCATTAGACTCTCATCTCCAATTAACCACTCAAAAACTAAAAAGGAGCACTATGGCTCAAGTGGTAGAACACTAGCTCTGAGCATGCAGAGGCTCAGGGACAGATAGGCCCATAACTGACAAAAGAAAAGAATAAAGAAATCAATTTCTTCCAGGTAAAAGACAATGTAATAATTTTTAAATCCTCTGCTTCCAGCCAGGCAATGGGGTTCATGTGTGTAATCCTAGCTACTTACAAAGCTGAAATTTTAGAGGCTTCTAGTTTGAACCCAACCTGGGCAGGAAAGTTTGTGGGACTCTAATCTCCAATTGCACATTAAAAAGCTAACATGGAACTGTGACTCAAATGGTAGAGTGTTAACCTTGAACAAAAAGTTCAGGGACAATGCCAAGGCCTCAGAACTGAACCACAAAAATCTGCTCCAGTGAGATGGTTAATATTTTGTGAAAGCTAGTGTGATAAGTTGGAAAGCTATTCTCCTCTAATTTCTATTTTATTCATTAATTTTTAGGTTACTTTGATTATTACTAGAATGACAATGGAGTGATATATAATATAGTCTGTTGGTTTCCTGAAAACACATCTTTAATGCCTTCCTAAATTCATAGGCTTTCAGTTTTGTTACAATATGCAGACTAATTAACTTCCCTGGCCCCCATTTCTTCATCACTGTGCTGATACAGCATCATGCCATCCACTTCCACAAGCCCTGGCATATACGCCCTGATATTATTGTTTGGACAAAGAAAAAATAAAATGCGATCTCCCCTTTGTCTCATTTTAACTTCTCAACATTCTATACAACAAATGGGCCAGCTACTTCTACCAGAAGTCCATCTGGGAGTCATGAAAGGAGCAAACTCAAGAGGTAACCATGAATACTATGTAAGAAACTGACACAAAATCAGGGCAAAAGCTATCACAGTTGTTGTTGTTTTTCTAGTCTTGCTGCACAGTTTATGATGACCTGGAAGTTACAGTCCTCCTGCTTAAACTACAACTTTGCCCCACCATACCTGGCTAGAAACCATAATTCAATCTAAGTCTTATATCCTTCTAAAAATCCTGCTATGGCCAGTTATCTTTACTCCTTTGGTCACTAGAGTATATCACACAAGTAAGAATCTAATTTTAAGTTGCACTAATTTTTCTTATTGGAATAAATATTTGTAAAAGGGGTTTATGGTTTCCATGCATTCATATAATATACCTCAATCAAATTCACTCCATTGGTTTTCCTTAACCTCTTCCCTCCCACTGTGCATTTAAAATATTAGTGAACTCCACCTTGTTATTTCATATGTATGTAATGGACTTGGATCATATCCTGTCCATTATACTCTCCTTTCTCCTTCTCCTTGCCTTCAACAATCCTTGTTTTATAGTTAGGTACTTATTATTATTATTGTAATTAATAGTGTATTAGATTTTATATAATAACAGATAGTATGCTATACATTATGTTATGAGTATTGCATTGTTAATAATATACTAGACTAATAATATAATTAATGATAATAAAAATAATTTAGGCTTAGCTTTTGCATGTAAGTGAAAGCATGCAGCTTTCACTGACTTGGTCCTATTTGCTTAACATAGGATCTTCGATTCTAAGACATACTTTCATTTGTCATTGAATCATTCTCAATTGTGTATGGATCTATACAGAGTTTTCTGTGTCAATTTGTTAGTTTTTAGGTACAATCAGCTTACAGGGGGAAATAGATGTCTTTTCCTCCTTCATCTTCCTAAGTTATTTTTGTAATTTTTCCAAAGACTATTGGACCTTGGCTACATGCTATGAGAAATATAACCTAACATAAAACAACTGAAATCAGCAAAAATTATACATAGGACACCCCACAGACCAAGGCATTTTTCCTGTCCAACATCAAAGTTAATTTTGAAAATAAAAGTTGAAACTGAAAGAGTTGATTTACATAACTTAAGATTAGAACCACAGTATAAATAAATAAAAAGCTTGGAGATGAATTGTTATATATTAGAAGCAATACTACCACCAATTGCCTTTAGTGATATGGTTTAGAGGAGTAACCCACAGAGCAGGAATGACCAGCTACAGTCACACATTCTGTATTTGGATCCCTCTTGAGACTAGCTGTTGGGGGCCGAGTAATGCCATGCCTAATAACTTTCTGCTGAGGCTTGTAGTAGGGATAAAACACGTGGACCTCTTTGTCCTGTCCATCTTGTATACTGATAGGCTCCCTCACCCAATATAAGGAGGAGGGATTTAGGGAATAAAGAGAGAGAGAGAGAGAGCTTCCTGCCTTGATGAAGCTGCGTGGCGTCTCTGTTCGAGTTGGAAGTTTGGCCTACTGGTAGAGCATATGCTTAGCATGCATGAAAACCTGAATTCTATTCCTAGGTAAACACAAACATAGAAAAATTGGGAAATGGTACTATGGCTCAAATGGTAGAGCTCTAGCCTTGAGAAAAAGGACCAGTGGTCAGGCCCTGAGTTCAAGCCCTGAGACTGGCAGCAAAAACAAACAAATAGATGTAGTCATTAATGTCTCCTGAAATACACGTAATAAACTTAAAACAGAAAATACGTAAAGTCCCATCTGCTGCACAATATAAATTCATTTCCTCCTGTTAGGCTTTCAATTCAATATAAATACATATCCAATGCCAATTAAATGTAATACACTATATACTTAAAGGAATACAATGATAAATCCATGCAGGTGATAATTGCTTCATGTAGATGACAGAGGTACATAGGTAGAGTATATCAATATGTTGTCATTGGGGAGTAGTAATAGCTCAAACTCACAGACAATTGAATTTCAGAGTCACCTTGAGTTGGGAGCTGAGCTGCTGCAGCTTAGAACCAAGAATATCTTTTAATTTAGCAGAAGATTACGTTGAATGTTTTCATCTCAGATTTTCCAATATTCCAACATTTAGTTGTTTTCCCAGGGAAGACAGGAAAGATGTTCTCATGGAAGGTAAGAAGAAAATTATGATCAAATATTAAAAAGAATATATTTTTAAAGGAAGGGAGGGGGAGGAAAAAAGGAAGGAAGGAAGGAAGGAAGGAAGGAAGGAAGGAAGGAAGGAAGGAAGGAAGGAAATAACTCTCATGGAGCCCTACTATTTTCCAGCAAAATTGGAAGTTATTACAGGTTTCTTGCACCATATCTCCTTTCTCTGTCCCAAAGTGACTTCCATCCATAAAGGTTTACAATTAACTCAATAGATAATACTGCAATCTTCAAACTCAAAAGTGTGATCTTGGTACATCACATGTCTTTTGTACCTATATTTTTAAAATGCTATAACAGTTCCATGACCATCAGTACTTCATGTTCTGAGGGGGAAAATGCAATCTATTTAAATTTTATTACATAGTATTGGATTTGATTGCTTCTATTCAATCTGAATACCAACATTTTAATGAGGACAGTTTATGTTATGACATTAGCATATCTCACTAACTTCTCATTTTAATAGGAAAATAGCATTGTGTGATGGGTGCTATCTTTGAATTATAGGTTCTAAGTATTCTGCATTTGGATTTTCTAATTCTTTGAATCATTCAGTCAGTAGGCTGTATAGTCAAATCAAATGAGAAAGTTGGCCAACAATATAGTGTAGTGTAAAAAAAAATCAAAATGTTATGGCACCCAGCCATCATTCATAAAATATAATAGGCATTTCACAGTCTCATATTCTCATCACAGGGAATGTAATGAAAAAGAAAATGTCACAAGATTAATCATTTCTCATGACAAAATGTTTAATAGGAAAGAGACTGTTATATTACTCATGTAAATCAGCCACTATGCCCTTAATGTTGCATTTCTGTGGCAAGTGCACACCACAGTGTCCAAGATAGTCTGAATCCCCCCATCTCTATGGGCATCTGGTAAATTTTCTTTTCTTTTTTTATAGGGATGCTTTACCTTCATGGCAAAATCAAGAAGTAAGAGGAAAGGGCTCCTATACATCTCCTATCGCCAGTGCTATTTTGAGGTAGCTTGAAGAATATGAAAAACTCAAGAAAAGTAAAGCTACCTAGAATAATAATTAATGCAGCAAATTAAATATTAATTTTCATTGGTATATTATTAATATCAATTATTAATTAATCAAATACTTATTAGTTAATAATTAGTAATTAAAGTACAATATTTAATCAATATTTTTGTGGATATTTGATGATATCTGCATGTAAACTCAAGGCCTCTACATTTGAGCCATAAGTCTAGCCACCACCCCTACTTTTTTCCTTTATCTTTCAGAGAGGATTTTCTTTGCTTGGGTTTCTTTTTGGTCCACGCTTCAGAATATAATCTTTCCACCTTTACCTCCCCAAACTGGAATAACAGCATACTTCTATGCTCAGCTTATGTGTTCACATAATATCTGAGCTGAATTTTTGCCTAGCTCGCCTCAAACAGCAGTCCTCCAATCTCTACCTCCAGAAAATCTGGGATTGCAAGTGTATACTATCTATGGCTGGCTATGTATATAAATAGAGAATTTTTTTTCTTTTAGCCAGTACCAAGGTTTGAACTCAACGACCAATGCTTGTTCAGCTGGCACTTGACCTCTTCAACCATTCCTTCAGCTCTGCTTTTCATTGGTTACAGCTATGATTATAGGCATGAGTTGTTGACACGTGGCTGTATTAAATATATCTTTCAATAAATTAAAGTATTGATGTAAAACAAGCTTTTCAAATATCATAGACCGACAATACTTTTCCTTTAAAATAGACAAACTTTAGCTCAGTGCTGGTGGCTCTGATCTATAATTCTAGCTACTCAGAAGGCTATGATCTTAGGATCATGTTTCAAAACCATCTCAGGTAGGAAAGTGTGAGATGCTAAACTCCACTAAACTACTAAAAGAGTCAGAAGTGTAGCTGTGAGTCACATGGTAGAATACTATCAGTGAGCAAAAGAAGCTCAAGGACAGTGCGCAGGCCCTGACTTCAAGCCCTAGAAATGGCACCAAGAAAGGAAGAAAGAAGGAAAAAAAGAAAGAAAGAAAGAGAGAGAGAGAAAAAGAAAGAAAGAAAGAGGAAAGAGAAAGAAAAAGAATTGTATATATATGCATATTTTAGATTATACTATAAAAAATAAAATTAGGAAAAATGTGAAGAAAAAGATGATTCATTATTAATTGAAATGGTCAGCTATACTCTAAATGCAACAGACAAGAGAAAGTAGTTATTGTATATAAGAAGACCATTCATCTGCTCTTTGTCAATTTTAAGCCTCGAAACTGATATAGTTCCTTTATATCTAACTGGAAGCAAGAGAGAAGAAATAGTAGATAGTAGATAAAAAAAACAATAAAATACCTTAAAAATTAAACAGAGGTGCTGGGCTATATAGGGAAAAATAGATTAGAAAAGGCTAACATAAAAACCCTAAATTACTTGAGAATGCAAAGCCTAAGAATAACAGAGTTACTTAATTTCTTTAATAGAAGTCTAAACTTAGGCATTGTTACCACGACAGTGCATGCTGGAAAATGCATGTCAAGAATTGATGGGGTAGAGTGTAACAACTATGGTTTCTTGCCCTGCCACAGATACAGTGTGAAGAGGAGAGGAAAGATAACTGTTACTCCCGAAGAGATTCATTCTTGATCTGAAGACATATCCACGTGGCAGAGGATGCTACCCATCTGTCACAACGTGGTTGGTAATGAACAGCACTGGGAAAAACTGCCAGGAAAACACTCTCCGGATATTTCAATTGCTCTTGAGCCTTTAGCCAATCACTTGATGATAAAAAAAATAAATGACAATGATTCCACGTGTTGCACTGAAAAGTTACACATATTACAGACAACATAAATGGGCATCTTCAAAAAATGAAAGTTGCAGGAAATTTTTAATGGACTAAAATGTATTTTTAGCTCAATTAAATAACTGGAAGTACTAAAAATCACATACAGAGAGAAACAAAATATCATGAACTGTAGTCAGATAGTAGGGACAAGGGGAGGAGGGAGAGAAAAACAGAGAACTCCCAGGCAGGGATTTGTGGCAGCTGAGAGCTGTGGGCTGTGATGTGTGGCAGAGCTGTGGGATTAGGCAGAGCTCCTGAGGGCTGCTGTAAATTATAAACCAGCATATGGGCGAGAGGAAGAAGCAACCCATTAGGAAACCTTTCAGATATAGATGAGTTCCCACGAGGTTAGCTTGTACATTATTCACAGAAATAACTTTGACTGCACAAAGATTGGTAGAGCATTTCAATTGCCCTGAGATAATTAAGAATTTGTTCAGTGAACAAAAAATGGAAACCTTAAAATCACAGTAGCTGAACAAATTATTCCAAAATAGCGTCATTCATTTGATAGCAAAATAAGTCTGGAAAAAAATTAACAGAAGATTCCACTGTGGTCACTTAAACTGTCAAGAAGAGTAGAAAAACAAAGAACTAGAGGCTACTGGGCTGTTGGGCTTCCCTCTAAAAAGTGGGTAGAGAGGCTCCTCCAATAAATCTAGTGCAGCATTTGCCATAGCTCATGGAAGTGGAAGGCATTTCTTGGGCTCTAATGCAGATAACTTCTCATAATTGATTCCTTCTCCTCATACCATTGGTGCAATCTGAGAAAATGTTCAATGAGAAAGTTGTGCTGAAACCAACACACAATGTTCGTTTCTGCACTGGTACAGAGAAAACTTGTACAGAAAACTCTGCTGATCAAAGATGGCATTTACCCAACAAAATAAGCACCAGAAAATGGGTACTAGAAAAGGGGAGGAATATGGAGAAAGAAGTAGAAGAATTAAGGGGGAAGGAAGAGAGTGCAGTTAAGAATTCATTATATATTCCCACAAAATTCAGAAAAGCAAGGATACAGGTGGGTCGAAGGGGGGTAAAAATGCTGAAGGTGTTGACACAGATGAAGAGGAATTGTATCCATAAAATCCTTTGCTAAATGGCAAAAATATTTAATACATATCCTCCAAAATTAAGAAAAGGAAGAAGATAGAAACAATGGGTGAGAATGTTGAAAGGAGTGGCATTCATTGATCAAGACCTCATGACTGCTTTGTTGAATGTCAATGCCTTGTACAACTACTTAAAGATACTAAACATTCATAAGATGGTTTTGAATAATAAGAGGGTTTTGAATGATAAGACGGTTGTGAATGATATGCAGCATAGAAATGAGGTAAGCCTAGTTTCATGAATGCCTCCTAAGTTTATCATTACAGGACTTGCAGGCAGAGTAACTTTAACATGGCACACAGAGAAGCTTTGTTCACACATCAAACACACATAAGCAAAGCTTTCCATTATGTAAAAGAACAGCTATCAATAGAAATGTTATAGAAGTGGAACTTAAGTGCTCAGATATCAGAAAACAAAAGATGAGGAATGACAGAAGTGTTTATATTTTGATGTTCTGATCACTTTCGTCCTTTCATTCCAATCTCTCATGCTTTCTCAATTTTTCTTTTAGGCCAAGAGATTTTTTGGTAAATAAATGTAGCCATCTGTATGGCAAAGAACATAGGTGGCAAATTAAATAGAAAGCCTACAGAGTGGGAGAAGATCTTCATTAACCATACAACAGACAAAGGCCTCATATCTAAAATATATGAATAGCTCAAAAAACTGAATCACTGCAAAACTAATCTCCAAAGAAACAATCATCCCATTAAAAGATGGGCCAAAGACTTAAAGAGAGTTTTCTCTAAAGAAGAAATAAGAATTGCCTATAGACACATGAAGAAATGCTCGACATCTCTGGCCTTAAAAGAAATGTAAATCAAAACAACTCTAAGATTCCACCTCACTCCAGTTAGAATGGCCAGGATCAAGAAATCTAATAACAACAGATGCTGGAGGGAATGTGGCCAGGAGGGATCACTACTACATTGTTGGTGAGAGTGCAAACTCATTCAACCACTATGGAAAGCAGTATGGCAGTTCCTCAAAAGACTAAACATAGAGCTCCCCTATGACCCAGCAATTCCACTACTTGGCATTTACCCAACCATCCAGAAACAAGGACATACTAAATCCAGTAGCACAACCTTGTTCATTGCAGCACTATTTACCATAGCAAAGATATGGAACCAACCCAGATGCCCCTCTGTTGATGAGTGGATCAACAAGATGTGGTATTTGTACACAATGGAATTCTATGCTGCTGTCAGAAAGAATGACATCGCCCCATTTGTAAGGAAATGGAAAGACTTAGAAAAAATCATATTAAGTGAAATAAGCCAGACTCAAAGGAACATAGGCTCAATGGTTTCCTTCATTTGTCATAATCACTAGAAACCTTGAGATCTTCTAGCAGAGATTTACAATAGAACAAAACCTGGATACTTAAGGCCATATAGTCTGATGCTAAATGAAAGGACCTCCAGGACATAGAAACAAAAGCAATATAATGAGTGATTGTTGTCCTTAATGTACTATGTTATCTCTCATCTCTTTTGCTGTCCCTTGGTTATCTCATATTGTTACAGTATTTCACCTTGTTATCTTATATATTGTATATATGCTTATTTAGTTATTTGAAATTGGTAGGGAAGGAGGGGAAACAAGATGAGGGGTGGGAGTAGGGAGGAGAAAATGGGGACCAAGACGTGAGAAAGGGTATCAATGTTTGTGAAGTAATGCACCTCCTATCTGGTGAATATAATGTAACCCTTCTATTAATTACAATAAAAACATATGAAAAAAATAAATGTAGCTAAACTGTTCTATATTAAGTTCAAGAGGACAAACAAATATCCATGCTCTGTTCAGTCTAGATTCATCTTGCAAATAAACCACCTATTAATGCTTAGATATATTACATATTGTAAACAAAGCTCATCTGTTCTGTTCCAGGAAATAATTAAAAATGAACACAAAATAATTTCTTACGTTAGCAAATTTATCACATGATTCTCTGCAGTGCCATTAAACTTACTAAGAAATCCAAATTTAATGACTCAATCTCTACCCGATAATGTTGGTGTTCTCCAGGATCTGACTCGCAACTTTTATGCTTTGTAATGACATCCAAATGAACATTTCCTCATTTCCTCGTGAATATTTATTTCATTTCTTCTGATAGTGTTTGAAGGAGAAAAAAAAGAGTAAGGTAGAAAGCCTAAAAATGTATCAAGACTTATTGTTTGTATTGTATTGCATTGTCAGGATAATGTATAGAGGGGTTACAGTTACATTGGTCAGGTAGTGAGTACATTACTTCTCAAACCTTGATACCCCTTCTCATATTTTTGTCTCCATTCCTCTCCCCCCCAATCATCTCCTACCCCTCCCAATCATCTTGTTTTCCCCCTTCCCTTCCCTATTTCAAATAAACAAATAAGTATATATATACAGTATACTAGGTAACATAGAAGCAGTAAACACATGAGATTAACCATAACTGGAAAAAAAGAGAAAAATAATTCCACATAGTGCATTAAAGATTCCCTTCTTGAATACTTGTTTGTTAAACATGACATTTAATGTTATTAAATCTTTAAAAAAAATAAAATAAATATTAGTTTCTTGATAATTATAAAAAGGACAACAATCACAAAGAAAAATCATAATACCTCAGAACGTATGTACATATGGTCCTACAGGTTGAGACTAAATGAAATGAACTCTAGTTTAAGGAAGCAAGAGGTTTATCAAAACTACTTTTTGAGAGGTGTTGAATGATTAAAAGCCAAGTGTCCTTATTCAAAAGAAATTCATCAAGTAGTTGCTAAAGGGTTTCTGCTTACCTCAATTAAGTTTTTCATGATGATTACCACACCTCTCCTTCTTTGAACTCTGGAATTTGACATTTAACAATTTAATAGATATGACCCAATCACATTAAACATACTTATTCCTGGGGGATTCCTTGGGAAACCCTAAACGGTAAGGAAAATATCTAATGAACACCAAAATACCACTGAAAATGTAACTGAAAGTATTCATGCTTAATCAAACAATCCTATAATGTAGTACTTGGAAGAGATACTATTGGAGTGGATAAGAAACGTGAATGAAAGGAAATAGAAGAAAAGGAAAAATAATTGAACAAAAACACAAGACAGCCCATAGCACAGAACTGTACCCTAAAGATAAACATGCACTTACTGTTGACCTAGTCAATGAAGGCCCTAGACTGACCAAATTATGACTCTTTCATTACAGGAACTAAAGAGTATCTAGCAGAAGGTGATAGCTATTGCCTTAAAATAAGTTTCCTCTACAACATAGCTATCAACCCTTAGGAGATGGATAATTCTTCAAAGTGGGTGCTGGCCAATCTATTGCAGGAAGTTTATCATCACATCTAGCCTTCCCATTCTAAATTCCAGTAGCATACCCCAAGTTCAATAAGCAGAAATGTTTCCAGACTACTGATTTCCCTAGAGGAACTCAACAATATCCAATTCAGAACAATTCAGAATAATGGCTATTTTAATAGCCACCATTTATGCTTACTCATATGAGTTCTGGACATATATAAGGAAGTCAGCTCACCTAGGCTGCCTGACACTTCTTCCTTTGGGACTTTGCTATGTTTTGTAGTGGGGCATAAAACCATGCTCAATATGTTCATCCTCGTACCTTCCTTAAAAGGCTATTTATGCTTGGGGGTATTTTCACATGGCAATGACAAAGACATAGGAAGGTAAACACACTTGAGCAAGTATTTCTTCGCTTGTGGTGTGTCTGCTTTTACTTATTGGCCAAAACAAAGCACAAAACCAACCTCCAAGACACAGATGGGAAGATTCACTTTGATAGAAGTAGAACTTCCATTTGCAGAGCAAATAATATGGATGTAAGAAGTGATAAAGGATTAATGGTATGAATTTATCCTACCATTTACTGTAGCCTGTTGAGAAAAATCATCACCATGGCCATGCTTGTATTTCTCCCATTTTTATGACATAGGCACGATGATAGTTACAGCATCTGTTATAAGACAGTGTAAATAAACAGATATGTCTGTCTATTTTCATTCCATCTCCATGTCTCCAAGGCTCATGTCTGTCCAGATGTGAAATGATTCAAAAAGAAAATGATGAGCCATTTTAGCCAGAAATGATACTAAACTATCACAGAGCAGCTGGCCTGGCTCTTCAGCCCAAAGTAAGTTCTTCTTTGGCTCAGACTCCATTCAAGAAATAACTGTCCTCACTACAAGGACAAAATACAGCTTCTTCAATGGCCATTCTAGGGATGACTGAGGATACAACTTAAAAAATTCATATGTGTGTGTGTGTGTGTGTGTGTGTGTGTGTGTGTACAGGATTGTAAAATGACTAAAAAGTTACCCGAAAACATTTGTACCAATTCATTAGTGGAACAAAATACTTCTGGAACCTAATCAAATAGCCCCTATGGACAAAATCTGGTATTTTCTGCCTAGAATAGTAAGTATTCTGATACACACTTAACCTTCTCTCAATTTACCTGGAAGCCTAGAAGACTTGAAACAAAAATATAAAAGGCAATCTCTGTAAAACAATGACAAACTCTCTGTTCTGATTTAGTACTTTTCTCCAAGACAAGAGAAAACTACAAGCTTTATGCCATATTTCTCAATCTCCTTTATACTTTGCTGAACATACTTCCTCCTTCCCCTTAAGGTTAACTATAAAACAAACTCTACTCAGTTGTCTCATACAATGGATTCAATTATTAGATATCCATTCTTCTTCAGGGTTAAACTGATTTGGGCACAGTGGTACATATCTGTAATCCTAAAGCTTAGAAGGTTAAAGCAGAATTTAAGGACACCTAGAGCTACACAAGTCCCAATAAATAAATTAATAAGATACCTAAAGAACTCAACCAAGTTTTCAAATCTCTCCCACGGAATACTGTCAGAGTCCTACAATTTTTCCTCTTCTCCTATTCTCTTCTCTGAACAAAGAGATGTCCATGAACAAAGTAATGATTATTCAGATTACATCAAATGTTCTAAATTTCACAATATTCATGGAGCATTTTTTATTTTTTTAATTTTTAGTATATGTTGGGGCTTGAACTCAGGGCCTGAGCTCTGTCCAAGAGACTCTCTGTGCTCAAGGCTAGGGCTCTACCTCTGGAGTGACAAAGCCACTCTCAGATTTTTTTTGAGTAGTTTATTGGAGATAAAATCCTCACATTTTATCTTACCTGAGCTTGCTTTCAACCATGATCCTCAGATCTCAGCCTCCTGAGTAGTTAGGATTACAGGGATGAGACACCCATGCCAAGCTTATGAGCTGAGTGTTCGGATGATTAAAAGTCCCCAAACCTACCCTGCAAATAAGAGTGGACAGGAAGAGTGGAAAGCAAAAAAAAAGTTACAGGACAGTGTAGTGGCATATGGTTTGCATGTATTTTCAAGTTAGTATAATAGAATCTTCCTTCCTCAATGTCACACCGTTAAAAAATGAGACACAAGTGGAAAGTGTTTCAAGGGACTGAAAAGGGATTGAAAATGTTGCACATACCCATACAATTGGAATGATGTTACAAAATGAGGTTATGCCAGAAAAACTCAAGGCCTGACATCAAAATCTTATTAATGATTGTAGCCTAGCATAGCAAGATTCTGCAGATTTCTCCTCATTAAAAGCTATCTCCTAAGTTAAGAACTGGTGGTTTATACCTACAATCCTAGCTTCTGAAGAGGATGAGATCTGAGGATTATGGTTTGTAGCCAGTCTGGGCAGGAAAGTCTGTTACAATAATATCTCTAATTAATCACAGAAAAAGCCAGAGTGATGCAATAGCTAAAATGGTGGAGCGCTAGCCTAGAGCAAAAGATGCTTAAGGACAGCACTCAAGCCTAGAGTTCAAAGCCCCGGGCCAGAAACAAGGCTGTTTCCTTCTTATAATAATTCTTACCTAGAATGTATAAGTGTCAACCAAAAATAAATGTTCTGTGTTACTCCTTTCAACTGATAAATTGTTTAAAGTGAAGAATAAAGAGAGAAGGAAGAAAAAGAAAAGAACAGAAAAAAGGTTTACTATTGCTTCCCTTATTCTTCCTTTAAAAAAATAAATAATCTGGACTGGGAGCATGGCCCAGTGGTAGAGTGCTTGGCTAGCATGCATGAAACCCTGGGTTTGATTCCTCAATACCATATACACAGACAAAGATAGAAATGATGCTGTGGCTCAAGTGGTAGAGTCTTGAGAAAGCCCAAGGACAGTGCCTAGACCTTGAGTTCAAGCCCCAGGACTAGAAAAATAAAATAATAAAAATAAATAAACTTATATGAACCCAGGCCTGTTCAATATTATCTGAAAGAGGACTAATTCTAAGTGGCTTTTCCCTAAGGCGTTTTCAAGTTGACTCAGATAACTCTTCTGATATTCAGCTTGCCATTTAGTTTGACAAAGTGAGGTTCTCCTGCATGGGTTAATGCTGTTCTCTTGGAGATAGGCTAGCTATTGGAAGTTCAATCCACTTTTCCTCTCTTCTGCTTGTCAGCTTACCCCTGTTTTCTATTATGAATTGAACCAACATAAACCCCTCTACAGATATAGCCCTCTGATGTTCAACAACTTCTAGATTCTCAACCCAATTCAATCTTTTTCTTTTTTTCTGCTCATGATTAGATTGTCTGCAACAAAATAACAACACACACCTGCCAAAAATAGCAAGTAAGAGCAAGAAGCTTCCATGTTGTCTGAGTGAGTTAAAGTGCAGAGGAAGAAATGGTTCACCCATTCTAAAACCATTAAGAAAGTCTCACATTAAGGAAGGGGGATCATAGAAACAGTGGAACAAAAGGTGAACCAATGTAAGAGCAATCCTCACTGGATACTATGTTAGAAATGAACTTTGCAACTTGGAGGGAAAGGAAGAGTTAGGGGGAATGCAGGAGAAAAGGGGCAACACTGAAATGTACTCATTATCTGACTTACATAACTGTAAACCCTCTGAACATCACCTTTACAATAAAATGTAAACGGTCACTGGAATGGGGGGGAGATAGAAAATTAGAAGCTGGGTAGCTAGTAATTCTAACTGCTCATGAGGCTGAGACCTAAGGATCTTGGTCCAAAGCCAGCCCAGCAGGAAAGTCCATGAGACTCTTACTTCCAACAAACTACTCAGAAAAAGCCTGAAAGGGTGTGTGGCTCATCTGGTAGAGCAGTAGCCTGGATAGCACCCAATTCCTGAATTCAAGCCCCAGAGAGGAAAACAAAAAGATAGAAAATTGAGGATGGTGTGAGAAATCTAAGGAATCAAGGTGTTTTTAAGTCTTTGTATTTAAACCAGCTTTTCTGAGCTTTCTATTTCATGAAGAATATACTGAGGAGAGGGTTCAAGTTGTCTTGAAGCACCAAAAACATGCCAATTATCTGCTTAGCCTAAATCTAAAACAACTAAGGGCCCTCATCAGAGATTCCAAAAGAATTTTTTATGATACAGATTCTGGAAAAGTATTATCTGTGATTTCACTATATTCACTTATTTGCCTTGCTAGGAAATGATTACTTGCCTTATAACAGACAGGTGGACTAGTGGGAAGGACAGAGACCACATCCGTGCAGAAATTCCCTCTCAGCCAGGTTATCGTTTGGAATTTCCACCTCTCTCGACCTTTTTTTGTGACACTATCAATATCATTGCCGCGTTGACCTTTGCTTTTGTTTGCCATTTTGAAATTTACAGATCAACGCACACCAGTAAATCTTGTCAGAATGAATGCAAATGTAAGACAGGGTCATTACCAGCTCCTCACGGTAAAGAATAGCTTGCGACAATGTTATTACTGAAGCACCATTTATCCCGATTGCCAGGAAGATGAGGCACCCCGAAAGTGAGCAGTAAACTTGCCCCAGAAATAAATTTCCCTGGTGAGGCCCACGCAGTTTGCTTCTGCAGATGAACGCTGTCGGTGCAGCGAGGGGCGGAGTGATGGATTCACTCTAGCTCATCTCCCGGCTGGAGCACCAAAGTTAATTTGCTCTCATTCGCTCTGCTCACCACACTAGACATTTTTTAAGGATTGAACTCACAAAATGAAGCCCACTAAATCAAGATCCAGATGAATCCCCAGCTCCTCCCGCCCTGCCTGAACCTTTGTATGTCAGATCTTTGTGGGGCTCTCTGGGATGCTACCCCCAAGAATTTCCAGGCAGAAAGTCCTCTGTGCTCAGTTGGAGGTGCTTGTCTGGCAGTACAGACCACTCCATCAGAGTTGGTATTGACATCGGAAACAACAGTCCAGTTCGTGACTATCTCATCTCAGCCTAGTTTCACGTCATTCTCCCCTCTGTGGTTAACTCTGGCAGCAAGGTATCTAGAACAAACAACTTCAGGAGTCTTCAGAAATCTGGGCTCCGAGGAAGCATGCCTGGAAGAGTAAATGCTGGGAAATCAAAAGGAAGTTTGCAGAAGATAATTAGGCCAAGTATGGATGTGAATCGATCTTTAGGGAAATGAGCAATAGTCTCAACACATGGACTTAGCTAGGAATGCAAAAGCGGGATGAGAATAGGAAAAGGAAGCATGCTTTGGCTGCCAGATTCTCAGCAAGTGCTTAGATTTTAAAGACAGGAGAAGCCACGACCAGATTTAGCACAATTCTCTCTCTGGTTGTTCTCAACACCTTCTGCTATGCACAAAAGCAATGCCACGGGAAGAAAGAACACATGTTCAACAGAAGTATTCAAAATGCAAAAGAAAAGGTGAAAAAAGAAATGATAAAATTGTAAGAGAAGTCAGAGCATATCAAATAATCCATAATTATTGAGATCCAATTAGAAAATTCAAAATATTTTTTCTCATTCTAAAGCATTTTGTATTTTTTGAAGCAAAATTTAAATTAGAAATCTTCAAATACAATCCCTAGCTAGAATCTTTTTTTTTAATTCCTAAGCAAATTCAAAGAACACGATAAGATGCAGCAATATAGGTTGCATAACCAATAAAACAACATAGGCTTTATCACAAGAATAAACATAACAAGTAATCTAAATCATAGTGCTAGGATATTTAGATCAGAAGCACCTTGGAGAATGGGCTTTTGAATAAAGAATTAGCATTTGATTTAGAAAGTCTAACAATTTGATTCTTTGAATATTTATTGACTTCTTCCTACATATGGGATGATATTTTCAGTGCTGGGTATACAAGAGTCTCTCATCAGGCAATTTGTAATCTAAAGAGCCAGTTGGCTAATCTGATTCGTAAGGTGCAATGATTTATACATGGTGGAGATAGAGAGCACCTTTCATTAAGTCTTTACAGCTGTCAGAAAAACTAAAAGGCAATTACACAGTATAAATGTTAATATTAGCCAGTCCAGAAAAATAGCACACTTGTTCTGAAGCAAAAATGGTCTCAGCTTAATTTGTTTAATTTAGAGCAGAATTTTACTGGTTTTGACTAATGAAGATGACCAGATTTATTGAAGTCCATCTTGCAGATGATGGAGAATGCAGAATATCTACTCCGCTACCTTCCTCTATTCCACCCGTGCCTCTTACACCACGAAATATAGTTTTAACAGCAACTTTTGACTAGTAAGCTAAGATACTGTGTTTTCATATGTTCTCTTCCTTCTTTCCTTTTGATCTTTTTCATTTTTTATTTTCATTCATTCCTAGTCAATAGTCATGTTCTCTCACAACAAAAAGAAAATTGGCAAAGAAATTTCAGAGTTAAACATCATGACAGATATCTATAAATCTTTCAATCAAAATGCTACAAAGTATATATTCTTCTTAGAAGCTTGAAACTATATTACATTTCAGTTGGTAAATCAACTCTAAACAAACTTAAAATGTCTTATATCTTATCATGTTGTAACAGAATAACATCACAAATCAAGCAAGAGAAGATATACATGAAAAACAAAGAATGAATAACGAGTGGATAACTGAATAAATCAGGAAGGAAACTGAATTTCTCATTTACCCAAATGAAAAGGAAAATACTATTTATCAGAACTTTCTAGATGCAATGAAGGTAGTTTTAAGAGAGATCTAGAGCTGTGAGGCTATACATGAAAAAAATACAGAGATCGCTAATGAATAGCCACAATGATGAAACACTTGCAAGACTTAAAAGAAAGCAATATTAAGCCAAATCCCAAATGAGTAGATGGAAAAAAATAATCAGGATCAAGTTGGAAATTGAAGAACTTAGAAACTTAAAAATAAGGATACCATGCACCTTTTGTTCTTTTGGTCTTGACTTATCTCACTCAACATGATTCGTATGGTATCCTTACTATGTGGCTATTAGATCCAAACAGTACAAAAGCGAGGACTCAATATTTGTGTACCCAATGCTAGGGACATGGTATTGGAAATATAAACACAACTACATAGACATAAAAATTTATGACACTATAGGCATGTTTTGTTACATAGATTAATATGTATCCATGACATACAAACCCTCAACCTAATTTTAATTATGTTCTAAAAATCTAAGCACCAGTGATTGTATATAGATTCCCTTCTTGAATACTTGTTTGTAAAACACATTTGAAGTACAATGTAAAAATCAATGTTAATAAGTTCTTTAAATAAAAAATAATAATACGAGGAATCAAAGAAAGAGTTAGGTCTTTGAAAAGGTAAACAAAAATGGTAAACTTTTAGCCAAACTTACAAAAAAATAAAGTTTAATACAACAATTAAACCAGGAAGATGCACACAAACTAAATAGAGCTACAACAACAAAATAAGTAATTACTAATAATAAAAAAAAACAAGCAACAGCTGGGTATGGTGGCTCACACCTGTAATCCTAGCTACTCAGGAGGCTGAGATCTGAGGATCATGGTTCAAAGCCAGCCCGGGCACTAAATAACATGAGACTATTATATCCAATTAATCACTAAAAAAAAGGGGAAGTGGAGATGTGGCTTAAGTGGTAGGTTGGCAGCCTTGAGCTGAAGAACTCATGGACAACACCTAGGCCCAGGGGAAGGACAGTAGCCTTAAGCTAAAGAGCTTTGGGACAGAACCCAGGCCCAGAGTTCAAGCCCCATGATGCACAAAAAAAAAAAAATTACTAAGAGCCAATAAAAAAGTCTCGAAACAAATCAAGACCCATATGGATTCTCTTCCAGACAAGGACAAAAAAAATCACACGATCACCTCAGATGCAGGAAAAAAAGGCTTTCTCAAATTCTACATCTATTCTTTAATAAAAAAAGGAAAAATCCCAAAGAAAATAGAGATAGAAGGAACACAAGAAAGGCTAAATTAAAATCCTATAGTCAAAATCACACTAAAACTGAACACAAGATGAGATTGTCCTTTATGTTCTGTCCTATTCAACATGGTGCTTGAATTCTTAACAAGGGCAATAAGTTGAGAAAGAAATAAAAAGGATTCAAAGAGAGAAAAAAACTAAAATTATCTGCATTGTCATCTTCCTCTATGTTTAGAAGAATAGAATCAGGCTAAGTACCCATCAACTGATGAAGAGCTGATAAGGAAAATACATTATATATACACAAGTTTTATTTGGCCATAAGAAATAACATTTTATCATTTGCAAGAAAATGGATAGAACTGCAGATCATCTTATCAAACAAATAAGCCAGACTCAGAAACAAATATCCCACGCATTCTTTCCCACGAGGAAGCTATATTTAAAAACAAAATGACATGAAACAATAATTGGGGGGGGGAAGTATGGGGTAAAGCACACTAACAGGAGTCAAGAAACAATAGTGTTTGTAGGGAAAAATGAATATAATCAAAGTATATAGTATACATATGTGAAAACATCTTTCTGAACCCATTATATTACATAATTAATATATGACAGTTCAAACCAAAAAAAAAAAGAATAGGTCTTCTCAAAGAGAGTATTTTCAAGTAACTCCGTGATGCCTGAATATCTATGAATTATTATTTGATGGGTGGACAGAGCACAATCTTAACCAATACTTCAAACTGATATGTTGGATCTTTACATGTATTATTGACACCACCTGATGATGATGAGTTTTCTGGGAAAATGTAAATCCTATTTAAATTCTACCATTTTCTTCTGCTTGCAGAGCTTATCCATTTTTTGGCAATTTCATTTAATAAGCAGGCATACATCCATGAACTTGCTTCACAGGTAAAAATGTGAAAAAAAAAAGAAATTGAAACTCTAACTGTTATTGGTGACACTAGGTTGAAGGACAGTCTTTCTCTTAGTCAGCCATCTGGTTGGAATCCAAATTCAGATAACTGGAAACTTTTCTTTTTAGTTAATGAATCATATTTATAGAATAACTAGCACAAGTTGCTCTCCTAATTCTCAATGCTCAGAAGATGAAGATACAAAGATTAAAACGTATCAACTGCTACTGTGAAGTATTTATTTCAGTAAGTGATGGTTCTGAACAAATACCGAGGACAAGATAAATAGGTTAAATATAAAGTCACAGGCTAGTATCACTAGTATATCTGTATAGTTACTGTGCTTTAGGTATTCGCAAAAATCTTTCTTGGGATATATCCCTCATACCTACAAAACAATCTACAAAACATTTTCTTCCCTTTATATTTTATATTTTGATTTTAAAATACAGGGGATGGCAAAGAAATTCAATTTACTCACTATTTCAGGGTAAACTCACCTTCATATCTCACTTTTATGTACTAGGTACCAGTCTTATGGGAGCACGTCACTTTCAAAACTTAGATGAAAACAGCTCTGGATCCTCCATGCAGAAAAGAGGAATATATACCTGGTATATCATATGTACATTTATTTGGTTATTTGAAATAGAAAAAGGAAGTGGGGAAAACTAGATGATTAGAAGGGGTTGGAAGAGGAAAATGGGACAAAAACATGAGAAGGGGTATCAATGTTTGAGAAGTAATGCACCTACTACCTGACAAATGTAACTGTAACCCCTCCATACATTATCCTGACAGAAAGAAAAAAAGAAAGAAAGAAAGGAAGGAAGAAAAAAGGAACATAGGCCTGTGTGTAAATGTTCATGCAGATAATTTCTGGAAGTCCAAGATCTCATGATAAAAAGAATCGCTTTAGTAAGTTATAGTATTTCCTTTAATAACCAATTTAATTCTACATATCGTGCAAAAACTGTGTATAGAATGTGCCTCTAAGTACGAAAAATGTTTTTTAAGACTTTGATGGAAAAAATGTTCAGTTGATACAAGTGATACTTTGAGCAACTGTCAGTTAAGAAAATTAATATACTTACCATGCATTACCATGATTTCATTTCAGTTTTGAGTAAATGTTAAATAAGTATTAAATTATACTTCTGGTATATATTAAAATAGTGGTCTGTGCATTTGTAAAGCAGCTTGTTCAGCCAAGAAATAAGATTTGGCATATAGGTGGATTTTCAGAGCTCTGGGAAGGATTCCAATAATCTCATTCCCACCAATGTCTATGGGTGTCAGCATATTGAGAAAAAATGTTACATAGATAAGAAAGAAAAGTTCCTAACAGACAGTATTTTGAGTTGGCTATAGAATGCCCTCAGAAAAAGTATTTAGAAGAAAGAAAATATCTTATAATAAGACCCCTATAATTACATTATTCTCATTTGAAAGAGCCTTAGTTTCTTTCAATATGTTATTTACATTTTGTTACAAAAAAGATTTCTTAATAGCAAAGTGTTTCTATTTTCATTTATAACCTGTGGTGACACAAAGTGAATGGTGTTCTATAAATTACCATGGAAATGGGTGAGCCAACAATTTGGTGGAAAAAGCCTCAAGGGCATGATAAACAAAGAGAGAATACAGAGTCTGTAATTATAGATTAAAACTGGAGAGGAAAGTATTTGAGTGCAACATCAGAATGTTAAAAATGGACATGGGGCCGGGAGTTTGGACTAGTGGTAGAGTGCTTGCCTAGCATGCACCAAGACCCTGGTTCAATTCCTCAGTACCACATACATAGAAAATGCTCAAGTGGTAGAGCTCTAGCCTTGAGAAAGCCCAAGGAGAGTTCCCAGGCCCTGAGTTCAAGGCCCAAAACTGGCCAAAAAAATGGACATGTCTCATGACTGTCTGCTGGATACAATAGTTTTGCAGGCCTGAAGTCAAAACTTAAATTTGTCACTCTGCTTAGCCTCACTGAATAGTTGAACCATTTATCTTACCGAAGGCAGGGGGGGCAGAGGGGGGAAGGAGGAAGGGAGGGAGAGAGAGGGGAAAAAAGAGAAAGAGGAGAGAGAGAGAGAGAGAGAGAGAGAGAGACAGACAGACAGACAGACAGACAGACACAGAGACAGAGTCAATGTTGAGGCAATGGGGTTGTATCTTGAAAGTCCTTGTACTTGATAAGCAATTGATCCACCATGAGACATTTAACCTTACAGATGTCTTTCTCTGGAAGTACAAATTAAGATCAGTTTTGATCACTTAGGGTGAGGAGCCATGTTAAGGGAGTTTGATAACTTTACTGTGAGCAGAGACATGATAAGAAAGCTTAATAAAGCTACTTTGTGTAAAACTGTGACTCAGTTCTGCTGTTTGTAGACATTTTGCCTCAGAATCAAAGTTAAAGTTTTTTACATTCCGTTTGCTCACAGAGGAGTTCAGACATGCTCTATTTGCAAAGTGCATGAAACGAAAAGCACAGTAATTCTGGAACTGGTAGCTTGGATAAAACGAGGATGCAATTAAAAAGAAAAAGGTTAGGAAAGAACATGCTGAGAATCGAAACTAAAAATCTGAAATGATGCCCCAGCCTGCCCATAGAAGACTCTTTCAGTGCAGAAAGCCACTTGCAATGCTCTGCTTGTTTGACTATGTTTTTTGCTTCAGGGTCACATGTCCTGATGACTCTTGAGTTTAAGTACTGAAATAATCAAAATGATTTCACTCAAAATTTTTATTATTCTTTTATTATGTTTATGCCAATAATTGCCTGAAATGTATTTGCTTACTTGCCTGCTGAGATAGATAGATAGATAGATAGATAATTAGATAGATAGACAGATATAAACACAATATATGTATAATACATATACATATTACATATAATATGTATATTATATATACATTGTATGTATATATAATGTATACCTACACATATATGTATATTATATATGTATATATAAGATACCTATTGTCTCTTCCTTTGAATTCTATGTTTGTTGTCACTAGTTTGTTTTCTAACATGCTATTTCCTGTAAGCAAATTAATACCAGCTCCATATTCAAGTAAAATTGATTCACAAAGAAAAAATATACTTATACAAGAATAAAATACTTTTACTTTGCTGCTCCACACTTCAATAGTAGATGAGATACAGAAACTTTCAAGCATGTTTCATAGGATTCACTGAATTAGAACAGAGAGGAGCTTAGGGATTATCCAGCAAAACTTCCTCATTTTCACAGAAAGAAGCTCTGGCCCAGGGAGAAATGTGATTTACTGAGAGTATCCCAGTGAGTGACAGAGTTAGAACCAGAGTTCTCAGGTTCATAAACCCAAAGCTCCAGCCATGCTAAATCTACAAAGTGGAGTCAGCTCTTCCCGGTTGATAAAGAATAATATCATTCATCCATTTTCTATTTCTACTTTATCTCTTCTTGTTTAGGTTTTAATTTGGGGTTTATATGACTCTAAGTTCTTACTCCTTTGAGTTAAGTATCTGCCAGATTTTAATGATGCAGTAATCTTCCTACAAATATACTTCCATTCTTTGACAATGTCAGCTCAATTTTTGTCTAGGAAAAAAAATTTGTAACATTCAGATCTAATCTGAAGTTTGAGATGTAGAAACATTGCTTCACAATAAGCAACTGACTAGAGGAAGACAGAAGAGGAAAAGGTGACAGAAAAACAAATAATTCTGGTTCTAGGAAAAAAATGTCATTACAACTGAACTTTCAGAGTTTGCAGAGATGTAGACATTGGCTAGCCTAATATTTCCCCAGTGTTCCTTATATTCTAGCTGCACAAGATAAGTAATGGTTTTATGGTCAGGTTAAGTAGGGACAATTATATCAAATTAACTTGATTCCTTTCCTATAAAATCACGATAGCCCTTTACACCAACAGGCTATGCAACACTAAAAAATTACAGGGAACTTGCCAAAAGTAATTTTTAAAAAGTCATTTATACAAGATCCAACAAACATACTCTCTAGGAGACACCACTGGGGAAAATCTAACTAAATTAAAGCCTGAGGTAAGACATGAACCAAATCTTTGCAGTCCAGTGTTAATTGCCAAGAACATGTGTTTTTCTTAAACCTTGTGGTTTCAAACAATTCACATAATCTACCTCAGATAAAATGAAAGTAGTAAGATGCTCAAGAAGTGTCATTCAGGGCAGGTTGGTCACGCTACTCAAGAACAATATAGTAATTAATTTCTCAATTTAAAGCATTTAATTCCAAGCCCAACAATTATAAACATAATAGAATTTCTTGCATGTATTAACTCACAAGCACTTAAACTTTAAATAAAAACATATGTAAAATATTTCATGACATATATGATTGCAAGTTTTCAAAAGTATCTAAGATAGTGTGGCTGAATTCTCCCTTGCCAAAAAAGGAATATTTTGAAAAACCCCAAATATAGCAATTGCGACAGAAAGAAATTTCACATATGTTTAAGTCTCTGAGGTCACAATGATACACAGCAAAAATAAAATAGTTTAGACACTGCTAAGTGAAGCATCTGCTGTTTTTTCCATACATTTTTATTGTAATTAATAGAAGGTTTACATTATATTTGCCAGATAGAAGGTGCATTAATTCACATACATTGATACCCTTTCTCATGTCTTGGTCCCCATTTCCCTCCCCGCCCCACACCCCTCATCTTGTTTTCCCCCTTCCCAATCTAATTTCAAATAACCAAATAAAAATATATCCGACATATCCAATGACAAAGTAAGATACTTTAACAATATGAGATAACCAAGGGACAGCAAAAGAGATGAGAGATAACATAGTACATTAAGAACAACAATGACTCATTATATGGCTTTTGTTTCTATATCCTAGAGGTCCTTTCATTTATTTTTTTAAACATTTTTATTGTAATTAATAAAAGTTACATGATATTTGCCAGATAGAAGGTGCATTAATTCACGTACATTGATACCTTTTCACATGTCTTGGGCCCATTTCCCTCCCACCCACCCTCCAAATATAATGGATATTATATATACATTATATGTATATATAATGTATACCTACACATATGTGTATACTATATATGTATATATAAGATACATATTGTCTCTTCCTTTGAATTCTATGTTTGTTGTCAGTAGCTATGGTAAATAGTGCTGCAATGAACATTGTTGTACTAGTGGATTTAGTATGCCTTTGTTTCTGGATGATTGGGTAAATGCCAAGTAGTGGAATTGCTGGGTCATAGGGGAGCTCTATGTTTAGTCTTTTGAGGAACTGCCATACTGCTTTCCATCGTGGTTGAATGAGATTGCACTCGCACCAACAGTGTATTAGTGATCCCTCCTGGCCACATCCCCTCCAGCATCTGTTGTTAGTAGATTTCTTGATCCTGGCCATTCTAACTGGAGTGAGCTGGAATCTTAGAGTTGTTTTGATTTGCATTTCTTTTATGACCAGAGATGTGGAACATTTCTTCATGTGTCTATAGGCCATTTTTGTTTCTTCTTCAGAGAAGACTCTCTTTAAGCCCATCTTTTAATGGGATGGTTGTTATTTGGAGATTAGTTTTGGAGTGATTCAATTTTTTGAGCTGTTGATATATTTTAGATATGAGGCCTTTGTCTGTTGTATGGTTAGTGAAGATTTTCTCCCACTCTGTAGGCTTTCTAGTTAGTTTGCTAGCTATGTCCTTTGCCGTACAAAAGCTCTGCAGTTTAGGCCGGGAGTTTGGCCTAGTGGTAGCGTGCTTGCCTAGCATGCACAAAGACCCAGGTTCGATTCCTCGGTACCACATACATACAAAACGCCGGAAGTGGTGCTGAGGCTCAAGTGGTAGAGCTCTATCTAGCCTTGAGAAAGTCCAAGGACAGTGCTCAGGCCCTGAGCTCAAGCCCAGGACTGGCAAAAAAAAAAAAGCTCTGCAGTTTAATGCAGTCCCACTTATCCAGCCTTTCTCTGATTTGTTGTGATTTTTGGTCCTTATTAAGAAAGTTTCGACCTGAGCCAAGGAGGCCTAGTGTATCTCCTATTCTTTCTTTTAAAGGTCTTTGATCCATTTGGAGTTAATTCTTTTTTTTAATCTTTTTTTATTGTAATTAATAAAAGGGTTACATGATATTTGGCAGATAGAAGGTGCATTAATTCACATACATTGATACCCTTTCACATGTCTTGGTACCCATTACCCTCCCCTCCTCCCCCCACCCCCATCTTGGTTTTCCCCCCTTCCCTATCAAATTTCAAATAACCAAATACAAATAAATTCAATATATCAGATAACAAAGTGAGATACGGTAACAATATGAGATACCCAAGGGACAGCAAAGGAGATAAGAGATAACAGTACATTAAGGACAACAATCATTCATTATATGGCTTTTGTTTCAGTATCCTGGAGTTCCTTTCAATTAGCTTCATACTATATGGCCTTATGTATCAAGATTTTGCTCTATTGCAGATCTCTGCTAGGAGAGCCCAAGGTTTCTACTGATTATGACGAATGAGGGGAACCATTGAGCCTAAGGTCCTTTGAGTCTGGCTTACTTCACTTAATATGACTATTCTAAGTCTTTCCATTTCCTAACAAATGGGTCGATGTCATTTTTTCTGACAGCAGCATAGAATTCCATTGTGTACAAATACCACAACTTGTTGATCCACTCATCAACTGAGGGACATCTAGGTTGGTTCCATATCTTTGCCATGGTGAATAGTGCTGCAATGAACATTGTTGTGCTAGTGGGTTTAGTATGCCCTTGTTTCTGGATGGTTGGGTAAATGCCAAGTAGCAGAACTGCTGGGTCATAGGGGAGTTCTATGTTTAGCCTTTTGAGGGACTGCCACACTGTTTTGCCAGGAGGGATCACTACTATACTGTTGGTGGGAGTGCAAACTCGTTTAACCCCTATGGAGTTAATTCTAATGCAGGGTGACAAAGAAGGATCCAACTTATTTTTCTGCAGGTGCTTAACCAGTTCTGCCACCACCACTTGTTGAAGAGGCTGTCTATCTTCCATTCTATTTTTTTTTTTGGCTCCCTTGTCAAAGATTAGGTGGCCATAGGTCTGTGGTTTAATATCTGGGTCCTCAGTTCTATTCCATTGGTCTTCTGGCCTGTTCTTGTGCCAGTTCCATGCTGTTTTGATAATGATAACCCTGTAATAGAGTCTAAAGTTTGGAAATGAAATTCCTCCTGCGCTATTCTTTCTGCTAAGAAGTGTTTTTGCTATACGGGGTCTTTTATTATTCCATATGAAATTTTGGATTGCCTCTTCTATTTCTTTAAAGAATGACATTGGAATATTGATGGACATTACATTGAATTTGTAGATAGCCCTTGGCAAGATTGTCATTTTCACGACGTTGATTCTTCCAATTCACGAGCATGGGAGGTTTTTCCATTTCCTCAGTTCTGCTTTAATTTCCTTTTTCAGGGTTTTACAGTTTTCATCACAAAGCTGCTTTACATTCTTAGTTAAGATAATTCCTAGGTACTTTATTTTCTTTGCGGCTATTGCAAAAGGAATTGTTTTCCTGATTGTTGCCTTATTCCTCTCACGGTTGGCATAGAGGAAGGCAGTTGATTTTTGAGGGTTAATGTTATGCCCTGCTACCCTTCCAAAGTTTTGAATCAGCTCAAGAAGTGTGGGAGTGGAGTCTATAGGATTCTTTAAATACAGAATCATGTCATCTGCAAAGAGAAGTTTCACTTCCTCTTTCCCTATTTGGATGCCATGTATGCTTGCTTCTTGCCTTATTGTACTGGCTAGGAATTCTAATATTATGTTAAAGAGGAGTGGAGAGAGTGGGCATCCTTGTCTCGTTCCTGATTTTAGAGGGAATGGCTTTAGATTTTCACCATTAAGTGTAATACTAGCAGTAGGTTTCTCATACACAACCTTTATTATACTGAGGAATGTTCCAAGGATTCCTAGTTTCTCCAGAGCTTTTAACATAAAGGGGTGTTGGATCTTGTCAAATGCCTTTTCTGCACCTATTGAAACAATCCTGTGATTTTTGTCCTTGCTCCTGTTGATGTGTTTAATTATATTAATTGATTTGCGTATGTTGAACCAGCTTTGCCTCCCTGTGATGAATCCTGTTTGATCATAGTGTATAATTTTTTTGATGAGTTGTTGTAGATGGTTGGCCAGTATTTTGTTGAGAAGTTTTGCATTGATGTTCATCAAAGAAATAGGTCTATAGTTCTCTTTCTTTGATGAATCTCTGTCTGGTTGGGGGATGAGGGTTATACTGGCTTCATAGAATGAGTTTGGTAAAGAACCTTCATTTTCAATTTTGTTGAAGAGCTTGAGGAGTACTGGTGTGAGCTCTGCTTTGAAGACCTTATAGAATTCAGCTGTGAATCCATCTGGCCCTGGCTTTTCTTAGGTGGAAGGTCTCTTATTGCCATTTCTATTTCAGTGCTTGAAATAGGCCTGTTTAGTTGGGTTAGGTCTTCTTGGTTCTGTGTGGGTATGTTAATATTGGCTAAGAATTCATCCATTTCTTCTAGATTCTCAAATTTCTTGGCGTAAAGGTTTGAGAAGTATTCCCTCATGTTACTCTGGATCTTGGTAATTTCTGTCGTGATATTACCATTTTTGTCTGTGATTTTGTTTATTTCTGTATGCTCCCTTTTTTTGGTAAGATTTGCTAAGGGTCCCTCAATTTTGTTAATTTTTTCAAAGAACCCACTCCTTGTTTTGTTGATTCGTTCTATAGTTTTTTGGACTCCAATTCATTTAATTCTTCTTTGATTTTAATAATTTACTTCCTTGACTGGGATTAGGGCTTGTTGCTCTTTTTCCAGGAGGTTAAGGTGACGTATTAAATTGTTGGTTTGTGATTTTTCCAATTTGTTTTTGTAGGCACTCAGAGCTATAAATTGTCCTCTGAGTACTGCCTTTGCCATGTCCCAAAGGAGCTGGTATTTTGTGTGCTCCTTGTTATTAAATTTCATGAACTGTTGGATTTCTGTTCTGATCTCTTTGATGAGCCATTGGTGATTCAACAATGTGTTGTTCAATCTCCATGAGTTACAGAGTTTTCATTGGTAGAGATGGGTGTTCAGTTCTAATTTGATGCCCTTGTGGTCTGAGAGAGTGCAGGGAATAATTTCAGTGTTTCTGAATCTGCACAGGTTTGTTTATGCCCTAAAATGTGGTCTATTTTGGAAAATGTTCCATGTGCTGCTGAAAAAAATGTATATTGTGTTGTTGCTGGGTGGAATAATCTGCAGATGTCTGTTAGATTAGTTGGTGTATACAGTTGTTCAAATCTAAGTTTTCTCTGTTGAGTTTTTGCCTGGTTGATCTGTCCATAGGTGAGAGTGGTGTGTTAAAGTCACCAACAATCACTGTGTTTCGATCTATGTATGTTTTCAGTGAAAGTAAAGTTTGCTTGATGAAGTTCGGAGCTCCCGGATTAAGTGTGTAGATGTTTAAGATGGTTATATCCTCCTGGAGGAAAGATCCCTTTAGTAGTATGTTGTAACCTTCTTTGTCTTTTCTCACTAATTTTAGTTTGAAGGCTATTTTATCTGATATGAGGATGGCAACTGCAGCCTGTTTGGGGGGCTGTTAGCTTGATAGAGCTTATTCCAACCTCTCACTTTCAAAAAATGTTCGTTCTTTTGGGTAAGATGTGTCTCTTGAAGACAGCAGAATGATGGATCTTGCTTTTTGATCAACTAGATAGTCTATGTCGTTTAATTGGAGAGTTAAGTCCATTGATATTGAGAGTAAGGATTGAGAAATATTTATTAGTTCCTGCCATTTTTACAAGCTTTCATTAGGGCCTGTGTCTTGATAGTTCTTGTGGTACTTAGATGTTATGAGTTATAGGTGCCACTTCTTTCTCTTTATTACGTTTGTGTTGGTGTTCTATGTGTAGAAAATCTTCGAGAATTTTCTGTAATGTTGGTTTGGTTGCTACATAATTTTGCAGCTTTTCCCTGGAATGGAGTATTTTTATTGTTCCCTCAGTTATGAAGGAGAGCTTAGCTGGGTACAGTATTCTTGGTTGGTAGTTATTTGACTTCAGGACATGACATATATCCTTCCAATCTCTTCTTGCTTGCATGGGCTCTGGGGAGAAATCTGGGATTATTCTGATTGCCTTGCCTTTATAGGTGATTGTTCTCTTCTCCCTGGCTTCTTTTAGGATCCTATCTTTGGTCTCTATTGATCCAGTTCGGATTATAACGTGGCAGTGGTATGTCCTTTTCTGGTCAGGTCTCTTTGGGGTTCTAAAATATTCTTGTATCTGGATGGGCTTGCCCTTTTGGATATTTGGGAAGTTCTCTGAGATGATTCCCTGAAGTATATTTCCAATACCATTGACCTCTTTCTCCAGACCCTCCTCAATACCAATTAGCCTTAAATTAGGCTTCCTAATTGTATCTTGGACCTCCTGTAGCATTTTCTCATATTCCCTAGATTTGAATTGACTTATTTTCTGTTCTTTCTCTATAAAAACTAAATTATCTTCAAACCCAGAAATTATCTCTCCTTCATTGTCTAACCTGCTATCAAAGCATTCTACTTTATTCTTCATCTCTCTTGCTTCTAATTGCTCATTTTTGATGCCTTGCATCTCTTGTTTGAGATCATGTATGGATTTCTTTAGCTCCTTGATTTCCATTTGAGTGGTTAGCTCAGCAGCTTTATTCTCTTTGGACATTTGTTGGAGTTTGGTCACCTTTTTGTTTGTGGATTCTATGAATTCATCCATTTTTCTTTGAAAAACCTTTATTATGGCCTCCTTTATGGCTTCCCCTTTTTCACATATCACCTTGTTAATGATTTCGTCTTGTTTAGCTATGGCTTCGTTCCTTATCTTTCTTTATGTTTTCACACTTTTCATTAATGATGTTTATCAATTGCATTTGTATAGCACTTGGAAGACTCTCCTCTAGATTTGCCACTGACTGCTCCATTGCCTGTTTATGTTGGGTGGGAGATGTTATTCCTTGATTTGACATTTTTCTTGAGTTTTTTGTTCTGCCCATTTGAAAATGGGAGCAAGATTAATACTAAACAAGATTATAATTTTTCAGATATAACCACCTAGATCTTTTTAGTTGGCTGACAATAGATGTTCGCTCTGTTAGATTGGTAATATCACTCTCTCTTTCTTTTTGTGCCCTTACATACAAATCTAATACAACCACAGATTACCGATTTATGACCAAAACAATAAGCCCCTCAATCCAATCTCTATTGTATTTAAGTCCCTCTGGAACTAGAGTATAATTGAACACCTAGATACACAGCATTGTTCAACAACCATCAAATGTAGATCCATGCATTATAAGATTTGAAGGATGAACAGAGGACCAGAGATAGAAAAATAATACAAAAGACGACAAGGAAGGTAGGAAACATCTGTTGTTTTTTAAGAAAGCTATCTGAAGTGAGCAAATAGCTGATGAAGGAATCTCCCTCTTAGTTTTCCAATTAAGACAGGAAGAAGGAAGGAATCCTTACCTTGCCATATTCATGAAATAATGGCTGTAGAAAATGGCCATCAATCACAAAATGAAAAACATCATGTGCTTCCTAAGGAATGTTTCCTAAAGCTGAACCTGAATTTAAGCAGTTCTGTAGTTCCAAATGCCATTTAAACACAAGTGAATAAAAGAGGTTTCTTAAACATGTTAGTTGTATGTATAGAGGAAAGGACAGGGAAATTATAGTTTTACAAAACATAAGAATAAATTTTAAATCCATGTCTTTTATTGGAATTTGGGCACGGGGGGGTTAAGGCAGGAGTGAAGTTACAGGCTTTTAAATACATATCTCATGCATAAACATAGTGCTTACAAGCTCACAATGAAAAACAATCCCAAATGATTTACCTACCAGGGGCTCATACCTATCTGCTTGAGGCTGAGATATGAGGATTTGGTTCAAAGCCAAGCCAAGCAGGAAATCCATGAGAATTTTATCTGCAATTAGTCATCCAAAAGTTGGAAGTGGAGCTATGGCTCAAGTGGTAGAGTGCTAGGCCTAAGTGAAAAAACTCAAAGAGAGTACCTAGGCACTGGGTTTAAGCTCCAGGACTTGTACACACTCAATAATAATAATAATAATAATAATAATAATAATAATAATAATAATATAATCCTTTGCTTGGTGGAAGATTTTCTTGGTGGAAGGACACAAAATGTTGATGCAGGGTGATGGCTTAGATGAATAATTATACTATCTTCCTATTTTTATATGTGCTAAAATTGTCCTTAAAATACTTTTTAAGTCTAGGTCTCCTTGGCACTGGTTGAAACTTTCTTAATAATGACCAAGAAACAAAACAAATCAGAGAAAGTCTCGATAAGTGGGAATGCATTAAACTGCAAAGATTCTGTATGGCAAAAAACATAGCTAGAAAATGAATTAGAAAGCCTACAGAACGGAAAATCTTCACTAACCATACAATGGACAAAGGCCTCATATCTAAATTATATCTACAGCTTAAAAAATTGAATCACTCCAAAACTAATCTCCAAAGAAACAACCATCCCATTAAAAGATGGGCCAAAGACTTAAAGAGAGTCTTCTCTGAAGAAGAAATAAGAATGGCCTATAGACACATGAAAAAATGCTTGACATCTCTGGTCATAAAAGAAATGCAAATCAAAACAACTAAACATAGAACTGCTCTATGACCCAGCAATTCCACTACTTGTCATTTATCTGATCGTCCAGAATAAAAGGGTATATACTAAATCTACTAGCACAACAATGTTCATTGCAGCACTATTTACCATAGCAAAGATATGGAACCAACCCAGATGCCCCTCCGTTTATGAGTGGATCAACAAGATGTGGTATTTATACACAATGGAATTCTATGCTGCTGTCAGAAATAACCACATCGCCCCATTTGTAAGGAAATGGAAAGACTTAGAAAAAAATCATATTAACTGCAGTAAGCCAGACTGAAAGGAACATAGGCTCAATGGTTTCCTTCATTTGTCATAATCAGTAGAAACCTTAGGCTCTCCTAGCAGAGATTTACAATAGAACAAAACTTAGATGCATAAAGTTACATAGTATGATGCTAAAGGAAAGGAACTCATATTGTTACAGTATTTCACCTTGTTGTCTGATATATTGTATACATGTGTATTTGGTTATTTGAAATCAGATGGAGAAGGGGGAAAACAAGATGAGGGGTAGGTGTAGGGGTAGTAAAATGAGGACCAAAACATGAGAAAGGTATCAATGTTTGTGAAATAATGCACCTTCTATCTGCTGAAAATAATTTAATCCTTCTATTAATTACAATAAAAATATATGGAAACATATTTTTTATGTTTGTTGCTATATTACAATAAAAATTGTATACCACATTGCTTTGTTACATGACAAATCCTTTGCCAAACTAAAGATAGTAACTAAACAATTGCACTAGAGGTGATTACAAATGATTATCAATGCTTGATTTAAAAATGCTCAAAGTTTATATGCTATTTACATGTCTGATTGTACAGTAAGTCATTTAATCTTCTAATATTCCTTTCCATCTAGAAAATTTTCAGTTTAATATTTTTACACTGAAACATATTGGTAATGATAGTTGCCAGTTACTGAACATCACTTATTTGGGACAAATTCTATTTTCCATTTAGTATAAAAACACATTGATTTTGGTGAAAAGGTATGGGAAATTCAAATTAAGATTAATATGTAATCTTAAGAAGTATGTATAATTGGGGCTGAGAATGTGACTTAGTGGTAGGATGCTTGTCTAGCATGCATGAAGCCCTGTGTTCGATTCCTCAGTGTTACATAATGAAACAAAAAAGAAGTATGAACATTCAAAAGACTAAACAGGGCATCATGATAAAGGGAAAAAAATGATCAGAAAAGATGGTGATTACAAAGACACCCAGACAGAGCACTGAAACAATGAAAAGCGCAGATTAATAAGCTTGGGCTAATAGACTCATAGACAAAAGGAAAAGAAAAGGACAGGAAATTTTACATGCCAAGCTATCATTTTCCAGGCTTCCTTGCCTTCAACATCCCCTGTTTCCCATCCCTTACTGGAGAGATGTGGGTTTTTTTATTTCTTCTTTTGTTTTTATTATCATAGTGATATATAGAATGGTTACAGTTACATCTGTAGTGTAGGGGGTACATTACTTCTTGAACAGTTAGCCCTTCCCATGTTTTTCTTCCATTCTCCCTTCCCCTTACCAAGTTGTAAAGTTCATTTCCAACATATTGTCATGAGAATATTGCTGTTGCACTGGTTCTCCCTTTGTTTTCTCCCTTCCCTTCCCTTCCCTTCCCTTCCCTTCCCTGATCTGAATAAGCAAATAAATGTATATACAATACACCAGGTGCCAAAATCAGATACAGCAACAACAGAAGATAAACAATGAAGGAAAGAAAAAAGAAAAAGAGAAAAAAATAAAGAAATATCTTTTCATAGAACATTAAAAAGAGCAACCACAAGGATAAATTTTTTGTTTCCCTATCCTGGACTTCATTTCTCTTAGCCATTTCCTACATGTCCATATGCACATAGCTTTTGTGCTCCACTGCTAGGAAAATGCTTGAGGTAGACTTTCTTGCTTTGTCTGTTTCTACTTTCTTAACCTACAATCTTTTATACAAGGACCCTGAATGCCAGGTGGTTTCAGTGTGGGAGAAAACGTCCAAGGTCTGTGCAAGACAACCGGGCAACATAGTGAGTCCACCTCAAAAAGAACAAAAGTATAACAAAAGTTATAAATAGGTAAATAACTTTCCTGTTCAGGACCTAAGTATCAGTAAGCACTTTCTGTTAAAACCCAGAGAGTGACTATTCTCTCCATTTCATTTTTTTGGCATTAGTTTCACTGTATAAGTGATTTTATTGTGATATTTATATCCTCTCCTCCTCACTTTTTTGAAGAGGTCTCAGGGAGTTTCATACACACACACACGCACGCACGCACACACACACAACTTCTACAATTCATCTCCCTGTCACCCTCTCCTACAAGAGATTCCTAACGCCTGTAAATGCCTAAGAGATTTTAACTTCATTTGGGATTTGTGGATTTGGAGTCATTATTTCTCAGGATTGGAGGATTAGAGTTTTTCTGAGAATTTGGTTATGTATGATGAACTCTCTCTCATCCGTGGATGGGGAGGTTTAACTGCAGATGTTGAGACTGATGCTGTGGCACTTAGGTCTGTAAATTTTCTCTAGCCATAGGGTGAATGATAGTCTAGCTAATAACATTCTAAGTAACGATATTCTAAGGTCTCCCACTACTCATCAAGGCCCCGAGGCACTTCCCAATCTCCAAAAGCTACCCAGGGCACAGTCAATGGGAAGCAGTTGTAAATCCTAAATTGTTCTATTAATGTCAAGGCCATTGTTCTCAGCAATCACTTTCTGCACACCCTGCCTAACCTTGATAACTCCTCTTCAGAGGGGGTTATATGAGTGCTGGAATTAACTTCTAAAGTAGAACAAGAAGGAAAGAATTTATGGCCTTTATTCTCATAGCTGTAACAATACAGAGAAAAAAATGGTGCAACCAAAATATAGTTTTTTACTAACCAAAAGTGGATAAAGGGGTTTAAAGTGAGATGATGACCTTTCAAGTAAGTATATAAAAATAGAATTTGACTCTTTCACTCTGAAAATCTGCATGGGCATAATCAGAAAACAAGTAAAGACCATATCTCCCAAATGCCAAGAATGGAGCTATTGTACATGCATGATGACACACTCCTATAATTCCAACTATGTGAGAATCTAGAAAAATGTGAGGTCCTATATGAAAAAAAGAGCAAAAGTCAAAAAAAAGAGCTGTAGTGTGGCTCAAAGGACAGCATATCTACATGATACACTAGCGATAGTGTATCTACATTTCAAAAATAAGGCCAGGTGTTCAAACCCCATTACTGGTAAATTAAAAGAAAAGATAAAAGAAAACAAAAATGAATGAATCTAGGTATAAGTTCAGCCTCCAAGAAAAAATTCAATATGACACATTAGCCAGTATTAATCAATGCTAGAGTAATGGAATGTTATCTACAATGTAATGGAATGGTCTACAAGACAATTGAGAAATTGTGTCTCAGAAGACAGAATTGGTGTCTCATGTATATATTAAGTACTGAACTGGTAAATAATCTTCAGGGGACACTTGAAAGAGATTAAGCAGAAATTTGAACTCAAATTTGGCTCCAAGTTTGGCTCAAACTTTCTCCCACTTTTGAGCAGTGAGACAGTTTGGTTTCCCAGTAGCTTCCTTATTGTTGACCTTAATATGTAAAATGGCGATGGATTAGAACAAAGATCCTTAAGCAACAGCCTACAGGGTTCTAGGTTCCAGGGTTGAGGCTGGGTTCTAGGTTCTAGATTCTTGATTCTAAGTTCAAGGTATTGTACCCAGCTCCATGCAGATTCTATTATTGACACCCAGTGTTCCTACAGAGTGGGAGAAGGTTTTCACTAACTATACAACAGACAAAGGCATGATATCAAATTATATCAATAGCTCAAAAAATTGAATTACTCCAAAACTAATCTCCAAAGAAACAACCATACCATCAAAAGATGGGCCAAAGACTTAAAGAGAGTCTTCTCTGAAGAAGAAATGACCTATAGACACATAAAGAAATGCTCGACATCTCTGGCCATAAAAGAAATGCAAATCAAAACAACTCTAAGATTCCACCTCACTCCAGTTAGAATGTCCAGGATCAAGAAATCTAATGACAACAGATGCTAGAGGGGATGTGGCCAGGAGGGTTCACTACTACATTCTTGGTGGGAATGTAAACTCATTCAACCACTATGGAAAGCAGTATAGAGGTTCCTCAGAAGACTAAACATAGAGCTCCCCTATGACCCAGCAATTCCACTATTTGGCATTTACCCAATCATCCAGAAACAAGGACATACTAAATCCACTAGTACAATGATGTTCATTGCAGCACTATTTACCATAGCAAAGATATGGAACCAACCCAGATGCCCCTCCATCCATGTTGATCATGAGTGGATCAACAAGATGTGGTATTTATACACAATGGAATTCTATGTTGCCATAAGAAAGAATGACATCATCCCATTTGTAAGAAAATGGAAAGACTTAGAAAAAAATCATATTAAGTGAAATAAGCCAGACTCAAAGGAACATAGGCTCAATGGTTTCCCTCATTCGTCATAATCAGTAGAAACCTTGGACTCTCCTAGCAGAGATTTACAATAAGGCCAAATCTTTATACCTAAGGCCACATAGGATGAGGCTAAATAAAAGGACCTCCAAGATATAGAAACAAGAGCCATATAATGTGTGACCGCTGTTCTTAATGTACTATGTTATTTCTCATCTTACCTTGTTATCTGATATATAGTATATATGTTTATTTGTTTGTTTTAAATGGGAAGGAAGAAACAAGATAAGGGGAGGGGGTGGGGGAGGGGAATGGGGACAAAAACATGAAAAGGGGTAGCAATGATAAGAAATGTACCTTCTATCTGGTGAATACAATGTTACCTTACTAAATAAATAAATAAAGGAAAATAAAAAAGAAAAAAGAAACAAGAGCCATAAAAAAGATCCAATATTTGTCAAATAACAAGAGATCCTGCAAATGGCAATTTAATATCCATTTACAATTTTTGCTGCATATGTGAGGCTTTTCACCAATTTGCACCCCCATTTCTGTTTAAAGGACCACATATGCACATAAAAAATGCAAGAATGATATCCCTTTGAATAGTGTACCTGCACACACACACACACACACACTGAATGACAAGAATGTAAGAACGTACGACAAATCCTGAGCAGTATGGGAGCATTAGTGAAAGGGGAAAGTAAAAACAGGAAAATGGAGACAGTGATGTTTAATGAATATAACCAAGATACATTATGTACACACGGGTTAAAAAATAAAACAAGGCGG